>NC_048430.1:5775718-5871362 GCF_013103735.1 Etheostoma cragini
ATTTTTGGAAAATGGCTGCAATATAACAAAGAGTGAAAAATTTAAAGGGGTCTGAATACTTTCCGTACCCACTGTATATCCAACATCGCTGACAATTAATTAGGGGTGGCACGGTTCATGAAAAAACATCAGAACCGGTCGGTCCGCTTATGTCGGTTCAGAGCACATGTGTGCCGCGCGGTTCGACTCACACGCAATGTAGCCTTGTGCTGGTATGTGACCTCAGACAGTGTGTTTCCCTTTACCAACAAAACGTACAGCGAAAAAGGTTCCAAAACATTTCAGACCGTCATGCCAACCTGTGTACATTTTCACATGAATGTACGTTGGAACGTTATTTTCACTCGTTGCTGAAATGTGCTGCTGTTTCAATCCTGTCTGCTCTCTGTAGCGGGCGGGGCCGCACAGTTCCACCTACATTTTTAAACTTAGGAGTAAAATGTGTTCCGAAAAAAACCTTGTTCATTTTAATCACACAAACTGGACTTTGGGGTCAGGTGTAGTCAAATCTGGGCCCCTGGTTCCAGATGTGAACACACCTTTACTGCATTATATTTTTAGATTTTGAATTGTTACCTGAACAGAATATTGTCTTTTCCTTGAAATAAATATGGTCATTTTCACCATAAATCGGTGCCTAAAAATGCATCAGAATGCAGAAAATTACATCTTTGATGCTCAACATTTCCTGGAGGCAGACCCCCTCACCCCCCGCTTAATATTCGTCAGTTCGTGCATGCGTGTGATGTGATGTTTACAATGCGACATATGGAACCGCCTCGAGCTGTTTGTTAACTTGTGTAGTTGCTATGTTAAGAGTGTGTCTCTCCTTACGAGGGATAGGGTAGGCAAAGCGGTCAGGGTGTTTGGTAATCAGTGTGTTCTTGATGTGCCTTCTACCAACTCCATGTGCACCTGAATAAAAGGAGACAGCAGAGACAATTGAATTAAAGTAAAAGGCTGGCATGCTATATTATGATTTTTTTATATGACATTTTCATGGCATACTTTGACTATTTTATGACATACTATAAAGATATTTCCCTCGATCTTTCTATCTCAAGATAGAAAAGGATATCTGTCATCTCTTGCACCTACACAAATTAAATGTTTACTTACCAAGCAAGACCAGCGTTTTCCTTTTGAATGATGGCACTTTGACCACTTCCTCATAGGTCACCAGATCTAGTTGGTCAAACACTGCCAAACAGAGAAGAAACAGCATCAACTGTAAAGGACTAACATGGTTGACCGTGTTATACAAAAATATAATAAGACTGTGGCTCTAGGGGAATTGAGGACCAGGTGGTTAATTTACACTCAGTCAGTAGTATTTAAGATAACACAGTCTAATACAACAGTTGTGAAATGCATCCTACTTCATGAAGGTCCTAATGGTTGATTCAAATTATTGGTTATAATGGAATCTGTAGTTTGGGTAGGTGTTTTCCGCAAATTGAAAAGTGTGAACAGAATATTAGAAACCGCTCAGTATAACAGAACACAGTGCAACAGCACCACCAGCCAAAGTAAAATGCACATTATGTTCAATAAACATCTCTAAAAACAGTTGAAACTAATATTCAACGGTTTAAGAAATACCTACTGCCTGGCCTTTGACACCGGACGTTGACATTTCTTGATTTTGTTGTTTTAATTGTATGGCCGTTATTATTCTTTTCTCATGATGTATTTTATGACTTGTGTGATTTATTTGTTCTTTTCTTTTTAGCACAAGGTCTACTTTGGTTGTTTAAAACACATACACACACGTTGATTGATTAATTGATTAATCGATTGATGACATGAGAGTAGAATTCACTGCAGGGCTGTATCAGACTGCATGGGTTTAAACTGAATGTAAATAAACTGGCAACTGAGTCTACATACTTTATAGCAATGTGAATAAAAACATCTACAAAAAATAAATGCGAACCTAATAGCGAATCTTAGGGGGCAATGCTAATGATTCATTTGAATGTTTTGTCCCCGTGGCTTATATCAAGCATGGAATCAGTTGGGCAATTCAAATTGTGCCACAATGTGCACCAAACAGACCGGATGAAGATTAAATCATTAAAACTTGTTTATTTGCATTAACCGTGGTCAAATAAAAATGCATAACCAAGCTGAGCATTTCTGACCTGACAAGTATCTCGTCAATTGGAATTAAATTGCTAATAAACAAACAAAGCCTTCATTCAAAGTCAAGGAGACATTAGGGGGAGGACAGGGTATAAAAGCAGACAGAAGAGGAAGAAATACACAGAAGCTGGACGCCAGCTGTCTGGAGTTACTTACATGCAGCCATGTCATTGGGTAAGAGACAGCATGAAATATGGACAAAGGTTGGGAACGGAAGGGTTAATAAAAAGACACCAAAAACAAGACAAATTGTACAAAACACACCATAAAAAAACTTGAAAACATCAAAAGCTGTTAATTGCAACACAGTTACTTAAAAACAAGGCAAAATTGAAACAGCAGTGGGAGAGGTCTGTCAGAGGGAAAACGCAACAGGCGTGCAGCAGTTACACATACTGAACAAAGGCGCAACAATGTGATTATTTACCCCACATGCCCTTTAAACACGGGCCCTTAAACAAAACATCAGATTTTTTTTAATTGCATTATAATTCTTACAGAATCACTAGTAAATGAGTTTTTGCTCCAGATTGAATTATGGGTTGCATGACACATATTACTATATAGTAAGGCCCTGGCAAACATTTCAAAGCACTACCTTTGGGTAGTACTGCAACTCTCAAGTGTAACTTGACTCTGATTTCTTACACTTTTACTGCACAACCAGATCCAACAAATGACATGCTGTAGTGGGTTAGCGTAGCATTTGTATGCTACGGTGTTTGTTGGCTTACCTGCATTGTGCTTGGCCAGGTACTTGTCTTTGTACTGTTTCTTCTTCTTGCCAAACCAGGTACAACTGGCCTGCTGTTCTTGTTTGGTCTTCTCCATCGCTATACATGCCACGCGCCTGAAAAGAACACATGTACTGTTAATTAAATGGCCTTGTCTGTGATTCAATTTGTGTGTGTGGCTTTACATTATACATACGCAGACAAGAAGTAAAGAAAATAGATAAATTAACATACAGATACAAGGACCAGCATTATGGCTTTGGCTGAGCATTGTAGAAGCTTATCCTAACCTCCTGCTGTATATTGGTAACACTGTCACATCCAGAAAAAAGTAACAGATTCAAATCCTGGCAGGAGTTGCTGGCTGTACAACACTTTCTTGGACAAGGTTATGACGTGTTGTTAAGGGAAGTAACCAGTCGTAACCGCAGCCATAACTTCCTGCTGGGAATTACAATAGATAGAATGTAGATTTAAGACTCTTCATTGGCTTCACTTTTCAGGTTTGGAAGTTGCCAATTAATCGTAATTTAAAGACCTCCAAACTATCCTAAGTTGCCTGGTTATTAGGTACACCTGGCACCTGCAATAATATCCTAATTTTCTGAAAGTTATAATGTTCTGCTATGTTTTTTGTTAAAACTGTAGAGAGGTGGGGATTCAACTATATGGTTATTTTAGAGGCTGTAGCTTTTAGTGCTCATGAACAAAATTGTGATGAACGGAGTTGTTTTTTTATACTTTTGTGGACCTCATTTACCTCTCTATAATACACAATTCAAAAAATAAAATACAAAACATTCCAACCTTTATGAGGATAGGACCTATTGCAAGGCTGTTTTATTAGACTGCATTGGCTTTAGTAAGGTGTACCTAACACTGACCACTTACTCACAGAGTACGCTCTAGACCTGCTCTTTATGGAAAGCACAATGAGATAACTGCTGTTGTGATTTAGAGCTATATAAATAAAATTAAATTGAATGACCTAACACCCAGAAATATCGAAAATAAGTTTTTTTTTTTTGTCGTCAGGTGTTCCACTCACCACTCCTGTAGCTCTGGTGAGGGAATAAGGCCTGCTGTGCCGTTCTTGGTGTTCTCAAGCTTTCCTTGCCACCAGTTATGGTCATCCTTGGAGATGATCTGAATGATGTCACCCACCCGGAAGCGAACGCCTGCCTCCTTACACGGGATGAGGTCGTCTTTTGCCGGGTCATACTCAAACTGAGCACGAACATAAATCTGTAAGGGCAGGACAGTGGTACAAAAGAATTGTTAGGTGCTGTCGCAGTGGCCGAGAATTGCCTTGCGATCGTAGGAAAGAATGGAAAAGAATACGACTGGCCAAGCTGCCCACATAAAAGGAGACCGGCTGCAAAATTGTTAAGAAGTTAGAAATTATGCGCCGATACTTGACATTAAAAGATAAAAAGACAGCAGAGGGAAAGTGTGTGAGCCAAAGCTGGAAAGGGCACAGACATTTAAATAAATTAAAAGCAAGACGAAAATGATCAAACTGCATATGCATTCTTTTTAGCAACTGCTTATGCACATAGTTCCACATTTTTTGTTGCCTTTTATGTCCACTAATGAACCAAATATAAACACTAAGCATTGATAGCATTGATGCCAGCATGGGATCTAGACACCACAATGATGAGAAACCAAACTTTGCGATGGGAGTGGGAAGAATTGGGATCTACTTCTACAAAAGGGTCCACTTTGAGACATCTTACCTTGATGGACAATTTGTCCTTGATAGCAGGTCTGGATATCTATGGGGTGGAGAGCATCACACACACACATATATCATGCAGTAGAAACCTCTGGGGGGAAGGGGGGGTGTTCATTAACAAAAAAGGTGTGATGAGGGACCCACAATTGAATGCAGAATGTTATATACTACAATGTTTGTACCGCCTTTTATTTATGTGTGTGTGTGTGTGTGTGTGTGATCTCAGAGTATGATGAAAACACCACGAAACAGACAAAAATGGCAGAAAAACGAATGAGAAATGCATTTAAGAGCAAGTGACCAAGACATCAGGGTTCTTAACAGGGTTCCTAACATGTTGCATCTCAAATTATATTATTTATTACATTATACGTTTCATTTCTTCTCAATAAAACGTAGCAAGGACATTGTCAAAAAGGCAAACTACACTACGATATTATTAACTATAATATTACCCTAACCAGGAAATTATCTGCTCAACTGTGTAGGAATCCTTCCCAATTGGAGCCTTAAGCAGAGTAGATTTAAGGCCTGACATTGGAGAGCAAAACCAGATGTAAACAAAATAGATGTAATGGGAATGGAAGAACGCATAAGTGCTTATAAGTGCATACATGCAGATTAGGACTTCTTGGGATGAGTGTTAGTTTGTCATTTCAGTAGCGTATTTTAAAGATAATGAAGACGCACACAATTAAATGAAAGGAGAGCAGTTGTGGTTTAAAGAGTAAGGAAATGTCACCTGACGGCCTTTGGGCTGGATCGTCGCTGGCAGGTCCTAGTTGGGATGACAGACATTTTTGTGTAAGTACTAGATTTGATTATGTTTTTATTTATTTTTTACTAGCCTGCTGTTTTTCTGTAAAAGTGTGTGAGGGTGAAAATAAGAAGCCAAAACATACCAAGATAGAGCTGGTGACACTGGCATGACCATTTGCAGGTGACTGTCGGGACACATCTGGTGACTCTTTCTGCAACAGAAAACACTAGATAAATATTTCTTTCCCACACTGAATATGCAAAAATGTATGCAAGTGTGTGATTCCGTACCTCACAAGACAAGGACTGGGACCGGTAACTAGGCACAATCTTAAAGGTGATGCTTCCCCGCATCTCCCTCTGTGTAGACATGTTACATACAGTATGAATTTTTAAGGGAAACCATAAAAACAAACAATAATACAGGATCATAAAGAAACTAATGGTTTTAAAGACCTGTCAGCACAGTACCACACCTGTTGACTTATATATACACTCCAAATCTATGTTTGCTACCATATATTGACATTTTACAAAAAGCAAGATGTCTCACCGATATATATGTTAAGTAACACTTTTACTTCATTAGTCCAGATAGCACCATCACTTCAAATATGTTAAATCCTATAACAGATGCCAAGAATACTGACAAAAGATGCCTGCACAGTCTAAATGTGGAAAGTAAGATCTGATCCGCGTGCCTTACCAACATCTTTTGGAGCTGTTCTACCGTCTGATTGGCAACGCTGATGCCATTAATCTCTCGGATCTCATCTCCTACATGCAGAGTCCCTGAAGCAGAGAAATAATGAATTAATAAAAGGCTACAAATGAGGCTCTTGGGTGTTGAAACACCATCGCTTCACAAAGCCGAGGCCAGGAAAAAAACCCAGGGGTTATTGAGATGGCTCCAGGGGACCCCAACTAATGTAAGAAAGAGTTACAATTCTTTGTTATTTCAAACTACAAGAAGTTAATCTAATAAGAGTTACCGTTATATTCCCACCTGCTTTACGATCCCTGCGATTGGTCTTATTTTGAGAGAAAATCTCATCAGATTCACCAAACAAATGGCTTAATGTGCCTCCCAAATATGCACGTGTGGTATAAGGTTGGACGTATATTTATATGGGTACATACCTTGTCGATGAATCATTCCACCGTGCATGATTCGGGCTACAATACAGTGGTTGAGTTCGTTCATTTTGAGAGTAATTCCCTAGAAGAGACAAACAAAAGGGTCAGAGGGATAACCAACGACAAATCGTAACCACAGATAATGACAATACGTTCTGCTACATACAGCATGTAAATAATGGACCCAAAACAGCACACTTTACCATGCTGAGCCTTAAATTCAACTGCACCCAAATGCATCAGCAAGCTACGTTCACACCGAAAAAGGCGATTTGTCGCAGGGTTGTGTATGGCCCATTTGTGTGACTTGACTCTATATTTCACAACTACTGTTTTTCATCAGATTGTTTAAAGATGTCGATGTTTCTGACCACACTTGAATGCAGTTTTATTTTACAGAGAAAGAGGAAAAAATAGATTTTCGAGACAGTTCAGTGCTTGTGTTTCGTGTTTAAAAAAAGAAAACCTTCTTGCGGCAGCTTCATGGTTGTATAGAGAACGGGCAGTGGTGTTTCTTTTTAACGTATGGGACTCTCACACTGCCTCATAACACACTGATAAGTAAGATCTTTGGTTGAATAACTGGCCATTGCAACTTGACGTGGGGTTGCGTTTCTCGGTCTCAACTTTTTGCCACAGGCCTGCTGCGTTTTTTTGCTTGTCCCCCCTAGTGTAGTTTCAAGGGAAGTGTTAACTTGACCAAGGTCAGGGACCAACTGATTACTCAAAGTTCAACAAAAATGGGTTTACAACTAGATTTCGTAGCATTATTTGGATCAGTTGTACATATGCTTAATGGACATTGGAAGCGAAAAGACCGTGAGCCTGTCAATTTATCCATATATGTAATGTAGTGCAATCTGCAGTGCGTCTCTTGTTTTAGGTACCATGGGCTCATCGGTGTTCTTCTGAAACTGGACCAGGCGAACCCTGGTGACATTCTCCAGGTCCATGTCTCCGTTGGTGCTGTCTGGTGAGTCTCCGTTCAGGTAAGGAGAAGTTGGTGGGGGGGTCACCCTCAGCGCATCGTCGCTGTAGACCTCGTGGGCCACGACATCATGGGTCTGCAGCAGGGCCTGGAGTTTACCAAGACAGTCATGAATGTCAAGACTCATTGATGCAGCTGCACAGTATCTCTGTTTTTTCTATAGGTGATCCCAGTGGGAATGAAGCCTATTGACAGTGAGAAAAGACTTGTGACTGGAATCCCAAGTTGGCCTTAAAAACTAGAGAAGAAAATACTCCTGTTTGAATAACTAATACTACCAAATCCAAGTCAAGAGGAAGGTTGTGAACACTATCTGTGTGTGTATGTGAGTGGATAGCTCCAATGTCGGGAAAAGAGTGTGGATTACACTAATCCTCTTTGGGCATTAATCATGTTACTAACAGTGTGTTTTTCATCTAGTGGCTGCATTTGCCAAATGATCACATCTGCTTATCAGTGCAACAACATGTTCACTGATGATGCATGACAGACATGGAGAGCTGACTTATGGTGGACATTAGTCTGGCTGACAAGAACACTGTATAAAATAGGCATCAACAATGAATTTGACATTGAATACCAATCACTGCATACTAAGTTGATAATTAACAGGAACAAGCATTTCCTTGAATCGTTTCCTTATAAATGAAGTTAGTAAAAAGTTAAAAGTGAAATAATTGGGATGTGAGGCATGCTTCTTCCCATGTGCTAACTTTACACCCATTCAACTATGTTGTGTGTATGTCAGCACTGGTTAAATCTAGCCGGTCAGGTCAGAGAGCAAGATGGGCTAATTGGATTGAACCAAACCTGTGAAAGCTCACTAAGTGTCAGACTGAATCAGCAGAGGGAAACACCTCAGCCTCTTGTGGTTCTAACTAGGATACATACATGAGAGTATTATCCTACATGTAGCTGCTGATCAGTTTTGTAAGAGACAAGAAATCAAAAGAATACATCTACAATTCGTACAACTATTTCTTGCAAAAGGACAACTGCATTTCCAGCAGTCTTCAGACCCCAAAAATACATTACAGACACCAACTACTCTAGAATGGCACTGCAGTGCAGACCTCTGCAAAGGCCAATGGTACATTGAGATTCTCCTTGGTTGGGCCCATTTCTCTGAATCGGGAAGTCAGTCTTTTGACTTTGGTGTGTTTATGAGCTTTATGTCGTACTTGGAAACAACATGGTTGTGCTGTATTTTATTACTTGGCATTAAACAACATGTCAAAAACCATTCCCAGTGTTTGCGTGGCAATGTAGAGCAAGGACATAAATCAGGTGAGCTATGACATATGATTGGGAACACATCTTTTAGATTCTTCAGACACCACCTGTATGCAGCCAACATGCCCTACCTCATTAATGTTAACAAAAGACAAATTATTTAAATATCTGCCTAGTGAGTCAGCTCGGCTCCAAAAAGACCTTTGCTACACACTTCCACCAGGTTTCATGAAATTTGGCCAGTAGTTTTTCTGTAATCCTAGGTTGTAATCCAAACCGAGCTGGAGGTAACAATGTTCTACCTTTAGATGAAATCCACCACTGACTTCTTTGGCCTCAGTTTTCACTCTCCATGTCCTTCAATAACATCCTCCCAAATTGTTCTTCTTGTCTCAGGTCTGTTTCAGCCACAAGACTTATCTGACAAAAATTGTGAAATTGACAGCCACCGCAGAAGTGACTGTATAGCTACAATGACGCCCTTCAGCTCTTCCTGCCCTCCACTGCTTCTGTCTCTGCTGGTTTTTTCTTTCCATGCGTCTATCCCTCGCCAAGCTCAGGTACTAAGCAGCTTTGTGGTCAAGGGAGTTATCTGGATTGACAAAAGAATCGTTCTTCTGACACAGTAGGTTGTACTCTCAAACACCAATAAGCTTGCTCTACATACACAGGCCAAAAAAAAATCGGAACCCATCAAAGCAATAATAATATGCATGTCCTATTGTGTGTGTTTCTGTAACATCCCCACCATGAAGTGCGGCTGTGTGAGGATCCTCCTGAGCTCCTTGGCCTCCATGTTCTCTGGGTAACATGAGAGGGTTTCCAATACCTGGTGAAGAAAATGAAGACAAAGAGAAAGAGGTGTGAACATTAAGAATGTCAATAATCAATATGATTGATAAGAATAAATGTACATTACAGTACAGTATCTGATTCTCTTCATTGTATTTTAATTAATTCTTACTTGCATTACCTAGAAAGCCTTTTGAGAAAGCATCACTCTCTGTTTAGAACTTGACCAGTAATTTTTAAATACTAGAAAAGGCTCTATTACAAATTAACATTGTTAGAGCATTACAAATCAGATTAGTTGTTTAAAAGGCCAATAAAGGAGATCCCAGTTTTTAAATCCGAGTTTCATTTTAAATTGTCCCTTTATTTAGGCAACATGAGCAGCAAATTCCTCACCTCTTTGGCTCTCTGCACTCCGTCACTTGGAGGGTTTCTGATCTGAGGGGATGACCTGGTGTTGATTTTGTCATAAAGCTGAAATGACAATAACTAACATGTGAGAACAACTTGACATATTTTCATAATTCAATCACAAGATGCTAAGTGTACAGAATAGTAAATAGAACATACATATTGGACGAATACTGTATGTAGCTAACTCTTGACTTGTAATGACACCTACTGGAAACTCCTGGTATTACAGAGGAAGATATTTAGGTTTACTCACATCTAACAGGGTGTGGAGGTGCTGATCCTGGAAGACACTGTGGAGGAAGTCCATGTCTTTCTCACTGCAGTCTGTCAACGCATGAATCTCCTCTAGACTGTCCAAAACCTGTGATACTGCCCCTGTGCACGTACAAGTACACACACAGTTATACACTCAATTATAGACTGAATCAAAGGCACAGAGAACAGATGTCCCAAGTACACCAAGCAGTCGCTGCAAACATTCTACTACACAAAATGCAAACTCAGAACATGACAGAGATACTTATCCACAAACACAATACAATTAACTCATCCACAAACAGGCAAAACAATGAGAAATACCAAAAATAACACAAAACAAAAGACGAGCAATAGGTGTCACAACTGAAAACACATAAAACACACACAAACACTCAGAACTATTTAACCCCAAGTACCTGCTGCATCGCCCACACATGCAGCAAAACCAGAGAAACAGCAGTATATGGCATCAATACGACATCAGAGGAAAGTCACTTCAAAAAGTCACAGTGTGGATGATGGGTTAGGAATAGTATGCCCAAGAAAAATGCAGAATATAAATATAAACTAAATGTAAATGCAAATAAAAAAAGAAAATGGAAAGAAAGGATTTGAATCCAATATATCACTTCTTTAAAACCCTAAACATTAACCATACATTTAAATGTAGCCTACATAGTAAACTTGTCTTGGTGTTAAAGACAGAAGAGGAAGTGACACGTTTAGTGGGTAGACAGTGCAGTGTGGTCAGAATTCCTCCCTCTACTGTGACATGGTTTACTTTAAAAGTTATTTAGAGATGAGCTGCGATTCTCTGATACATTAGAACCCCAAAACTGAGCTTTAAATTACCACAGAATTGATTAGCAGTGGGTGATTTAGAGACTGGATTATTCCATCCTTAAAAGTACAGATTTTTGAACAGGACAACAAGCAGTGCCTTATAAGAGTATGTGTTTGGTTACCTGAAAAAAACTCTAGAAAGAAACCCTGGAATAACAGATTAAAGATGAATATGGAGCAACTAATCTCATTTATAAATATGTAATATTGCTGGGCTAATAATGGGCTTTGAGAAAAAGAACAAATACGTAAGAAAGTATGACTGTGAACCATGTACGAGAAATTGCAGAGACGACACCATAATTTACTGTAAGCAGCAATTAAGCTGTTAATGAAGTTAATACATTTGGAAAAACCTTGTTAAAAGGCATGTTTACATGCATCATATTACTCCAATTAGTAAAAAGATGTTTAAACCATTTCCATAATTGATGTTCAGCCTTGTAGAGATCAATAATTGGTTAATCACTAGAAGCTTATTAAATACAAATTGCATTCTGTTCCTGAAATTAATTAAACAAAATAATTGTGTTCTTAAAATGACTGCCCCTACTCCCACTCTATGGTAATTATTCAACAAATGCCCAAATATGACTGTAAGATTGAACAATAATCCTCTATATATTTTATTTTTATACTTTCTGGGAGACTAAACATTTAGGCCAATATTGAAAGCCTAACTGTGACTAAATAGGCTGCAGCCTACAAATGTTGATTAGCTGCTAAATGTGCTGCACTGACAACAGGCTGCAGAGGTCTTACTGTTCAATTATCCATCTTTAAGTCATACAGTTTGAAAGCTTTAGCAGAAAACAACTAATTATAGAAAATCCAATTGTTAGTCAGGACATTTAAGCATGTTATCCTCTTATCCTTTGTTTTTGTGCGTCTCACAAGGTAACAATAACACTATTTCATTAATCTCATCTATACAGAGTTTCCTGCATTTGGAATAATGAAAATTAATGTAAACAGAATATCATCTTTACAGGTCAAGATTAAAAACAATTCATCAAATTATTTTGGTTTTGTTAAAAAGGGACAGGAGAGAGAGGACCGAGGGAGACACAGAGCAAAGATGTCATGGTAATATCACACATTAAGATTCTATGGGTGGGAAAGGGATACGTACTTTCAGCAGCTAGCAGTCCTAGAGACAGCACAGCAGAAGAAAACACCAAAGAAAGAAAGGCTGAAATTAGAATAGGTCAACTGAAACTATAGATCTGAGAAAGAGAGAGAAAAAGATGAGAAAAAGGCAGACAAAAGAGTCAGAAAGCAGGCAGGGTGAGAAGGTGGCATGAGGAAAGGTAGGTAATAAAAAAGGAGGTAGAATAAAGATTGAGAAAGTCAGAAAAAAAACAGCCAAGTCTATGGATTATCTGCCAAGCTGCGGCAAGCATCTACTATACTGCACAAGTCTATAACTGGCAACATGTCTGGCTCAAAAATAAACCAGTCACCAGAAAGCATGACTGCAACAGACTGCCAGCCTCAGCAGAAACAAAACATATGTAGTGGTATTAGCATATCTGGCTGCAGTGGCTACATATAAACCTGGCAGAAAATGTGAAGAGCTTAGCTCAATGCACCAATTCATATGGGGATGATGTGACACACTGCTAACCTTCTACAATTTAGGACAGCAACACAGGTGGTTTCTGTATGCTGATAACTACTGGCAGGTACAGCCTGCAGTCTTCCTAGGAAAGGAAGTGAAAGTCTGTGGCTGAAACAGGGAAGTTGGGCTGTTAGGCCAAATCTGCTGACAGCTGGAGACCACATTAAGCCATGAAAATAGAAACTACGAGACTAGAAACTGGCCTAGAAAGGGAACGTGGTCTTTAGGGCAAATATAAGTTTCATCTTTGACCTTATATGAAACATCATTGGATATACATTTGTTGGGAGAACTAACTATTATTTGTACACCTACATTACCATAACACCATTTAAATTTCAGTTTGTGGTTTAACTTAACTTTCAGTTGCTTATCCTACCTGCACAAACTAGTAATTAACTATCTCTGTTACAAATACATCTGAAAGACAAAATCTCCCAAAACCAGGACAAGGTTTTGTTGTGCGATTTACCTGAAGAGGTGGGGTCATCTGAGAAGTCATGTAGTTCCTCTGGGGGGTCACCATAGTAGGAATTAAACTTGTGGCTGGAAACAGCAGCCAGCACGGCACCCTGAGACACAGAGCGGAAACCACAGCTATTACATAAAGCCTTAACAGGGTCCATGTTGTGGGGTGTACGTACATTCATTTTGTGTGTTCGAATACGAGGCCTTAAGAGGTCCGTCATGTGAGAATCTTGTAAAAGAACTTGACAATAAAGTAATAAAAAGCAGATGTGCTCAGTGTTGGAGGTGACACTTTGACTCATTGTGGATTTATTAGTATTAAATGTGTAGTCAGAGTTTAACATCAACACAGTGCTGACCTTCAGCTTCCTCCTGGCATTGAACTTCCTCAGCTGTTCCACGGTTTCCGGCAGGTGGATCTTGTATGCATACCTGTCCCTCTCCTACACACATCAAACAAACAAAACGCATATATCTATATAAGAACACTAGAAACCATATACACAGTGATGAGGGACATAGGCACACACCGATTAGAGCAATAACAGAACGGATGTGAAAGCAGAGCTGTGGTTCCAAGCAGAAGGAAGTGTTTTTAAGTAAGCATAAGCAAGACCCGTGGGTTAAATGTAAATTTGAGTTGTCAAAGCTCAAACACCAAATATCGACATCACACTAAATGTCTGTTGCCTTCCAAATGCTACACATGGCCACAAATGTTCCAAGATAATAAACCGTGTGTTTGTGAGATCTTGCCTTGAGCCAGGGGTGGTTAAGGGCCTCATAGACAGTGATTCTCTCAGCCGGGTCCAGCATCAGCATGCGTCTCACCAGGTCCTTGGCGCTCTCCGAAATATGGGCCCACTGGCGGGGGTTCATCTGGACAATCACACACACCCAAACACATACACAAACAGGAGGACAAATTCAGACACATGTAGAACATTGGCAACAAAGATCACTGTCACCAGGTTGGTGATGATGAAGGTTGCAAGGGAAAAAGAAAAGATATGTGTCTATCCTCTGTGAATCTAGATATGTTTTTATTTTATTATCAATGTTTACAAATCACTGTTAAGAACATCACTGTCTACATTGTTATTCTAAAACAAAGTTGCAGTGTTTTTCAAGTTTATATTTTATTTATCAAAATAAAATCTGTCAATTCAGCAGTAGCCGTTTAGCAGCAGCTTGATGGAAGAAACCACAGCGTCAACCATCAAGCTGCCTGCTGTGACTGCATCTGCCAAAGATTAGTGCACCAAGCAGGAAATTCATACTCTCAATTGAAAACAGAACTTAACAGGCAGATCCTATTACTCATCACCTCTCCATGGCTTTTGGGAGAATAAAAGAACAACTCCCTATTTGATGCAATCACTTAACATCAAATGAGGAATCCATATGATAAAGTGATTGTGAACAGAACAGTCATTAAATAATGGCTGAATAAAATCATGTCTGGTTAGTAAGAGAGACTAAGACAAAAAACAGGAAAAGCAAGACATAATAAATTGACTAAAAACATCAACTTTGGCCACAAAGATCCATTACTGATGGCAAATTAATAATAATAAAAAAACAAAATAGGCACTGTATACCACACTCTGGTGGTTTTGAAGTTCAGCTCTCTGTAACCCAGGTGCTGAACCTTGACGCACACTGCAGCACAGTGACAAAGAGGAGCTTAGAGTTGTGCTTGGCTGCAGGTAAAGGGCACAGCACATATTCATATTCAGTCATTTAGCTCCTACCTTGTACTTCCCCTTTATGATGGCCTCAAACAAACGCTCCTTGGTGCCATAGAAAGGAAGGCAGCCAGAGAGGAGGATGAAGAGGATAACTCCACATCCCCACACATCCACCGGTTTGCCGTACGGCTCTCTCTTGACTACCTCTGGGGCCATGAAGTGGGGAGTACCGACTCGACCTGAAGAAAAGAGACAATTTCTAAAGTGATTAGCGACTAGGAGTTTTAAGTGTTGATGAAAAATGGAGGAATTCTGAAGAGATGACTGCTGTTACAAAGGTATAAGGATACACAAGATATATGTGGGACTGCAATTAACACATCATTTAGGAATAATCTGTTCCGTGTTTAGTCTATAAACATTTAAGGAAATCGTGGAAAATGCCTCCATGCCTCCAGGCCTGAGGGCCTACCCTCCACCCATTTGGAGAAAAGCAGGGAACACCCTAGACCTTTGACCTATTCTCAATTAATGTTTGCGTTTGTGTATGCATGGGTAAAGTGGAAAGGCATGTATGAGTCTTTTGATGTGTAAAGGGGAAAAATGACAAACTGTCCTACAGTACCTCCAGCTACTAAACCAGACTCTCCCAGCTGTATTGCCACTCCAAAACCTCCCAGCTTGACAGGAGCAGAGTTCTCCTTTGAGGCCAACAGCACACAGTGAGGCTACAGAGGAAAAACAGTGAATGAAAACATTAAACAAGAGATTTATGGTTCACATATTTCTACAGGTATAATGAGAGACTGTCCTGGAGGGACTACATTTATATTCACTCATTACATAACAAGAGGCACGGCACAAAATGTACCAACACACACACATGTTAGAGACTTATTGTATATAATGACAGAAAGAAAAAAACACTGCAGTTTAAAGTAACCGTGCAGAGCATTGCTCTGTGCAAAAGAGCAAGGTCCCATATGTTAGGTCCTATAGGTTTCACAATGACAAGACAACTAGCGCAGCTGCAACCACAACTTAATTATAATGCTGAAACAGACAGAACAGTCTTCTTGCTTCTTCTTGAAGGTATCATACGCATTAAGTGAGATGCATAAATGTTTAAGGTCAGATAGTAGTGACTCTCGGAAAGCAAGGTGTTAAGTCGCATTCTACAGATAAGGAATTATGTTCGTTTAGTTCATGTTTGACAATAATCTGTAATTCTGACTATTTACAACATACAGTAGAAGAGAATTGTTTTTGATCAGCAAATGACCATTGCTTGCATTAGTGGCAGCGTTGTAAAACTTGATTGGTTGATTAATTCCAAAACAAAAAAATAGGATGGGTGCACAATTAATCAAATTTTAATCACGATCACATTTTTGACTTCCCACGATCAAATTTGCATGATAGAGCAATTTTGTAAATGCGTCATTTCATAGAACACTTTTTTTTTGCAAAGCCAAAATACCACTCTGTAAACCACTGCCTGATCATGTGCCACTCAGAGTTGTTCCCTGCACCCCGCAGCTTAGTTTCTATATGCAGAAAGTCACAGAGAACAGAGTAACGTGGAGAAAATTCAACAGATAGCAGTCGGTCGTAAGTCGGTCTCAAGGTTTACCAGTTTATCAGTAAACGCAACATTTTGTCCCATCTGTGTTGTTTTTCAGACAACAGCAGTAACCATTGCTAGTCGTGCTAGTTTACACCAGTGTTTCCACTGGTAACTCTGCTATCCACGGCAAAAGACACAGAAGAAATTATTGAATGCAACTAACTTTAGTTCCAAGAGTAATAGATAAAAAAAATCTCCTATGCTATTTGTTATAGATAGCCAATTTTATGTTGCAGCTTTATGTCTATACAACATACAACTTCAACATAAGAAGAATGTAGCATAATATGGAAGTAAAAGCTGTTATAAATAGCCTATGTCACAAAAAAATAGTTTTGGTTAAAATCCACAAAAACAAATTCTTGATAATTAATCGTGATCACAATATTGATCAAAATAATTGTAATTATCATTTTGGACATAATCGTGCAGCCCTTGCAGGGTGGAAAGAAATATAGGTCAGAACCTTGAAACAAGAGAAATTGACAGAGAGAAGAAAGTGAGAGAAATGTTAAAAGACAAGCAGCAGATATGTAGGCAATCCATTATATGTCCTGACCTTTATGGAAGTGTATGCCCCTATCATCCATTTTCTGTTTCAGTATGTACTGTGCTTGCAATGCATTACGTCTGTAGCAATGTTTTCACACTAGAATGTGATTTGTATAAAATTAATATTGGATCAGTTAAGCAAAAAACGTCTTCCACTTTCACACCGAACTCAAACTGAGCCAATGAAGCTCATAAAAAGGGAGGCTCAGCTTTTTGCAGGCAAAACCTCAGCGACAGTTTAAAATTCAAAGTGCCTATGGACAACACTCGAATCAAATGAAGACCACTGGGTGTGTAGGAAAACAAGATTTTGGGCGATCCATGCACCCCAGACAAGGTTAATGCCACTGATCTGTGCATGGAATATTATGTTCCTATAGAAATAAATTCTGTTTATAAATCTAGTATAATTTTAAAATTAATAGGGCGATGCAGGGCAGTATTGAGAAGAGCTACATGTGCAGGTGCATGGTGAACAGGGTGAGAGTTCAGTGGGCCTACTTCCTGTCTACACATTTTTGCACTTCTAAAAGGAAACAGAGAAGGGATAAGGGTATTGACAGAGGCGGTGCTAGACTAGAAAGACTCAGTGAGAGGGAGTTAAAACAAGAGAACAGCAGACTCAACAGTCATATATGTGAGAGCAAGAGTGGAGGGTAGGAAAGGATTTTAAATTAAGAAAGAGGACAACAAAGACAGAAAAAAGACTGAAGGCAAGCTGAGAACAGAGCTGAGACGGGGAGGAGCAGACAATTTTAAAAGGATATGCAGGATCAAAAACTGAAGAAAAAAGGTGAAGATTGCAAAAGACAAGTGTTAAGGACAAGGACTGGCATTGTATATCATTTATGGAACTCAAGTTTTTAAACAAATTACATATTGATGAAGGGGAAGAAAAAACAGGATTGCTGAGCTCCCACACCTGTCTGCACTTCACCTCACATTTAAACTGAAGCTGTGCTGAAATCTCTACAGAAGGAATATTGATGGTGAGTGTTCTGCCTTAATCCAAACACCTGTGTGCAACAGTCATACTGACTTTGCATTATTGTCTGTGTATAAGCGTGCGTGTACGCCATCTACACTCACACTCCTCAGCTTTATTGTAATACCAGGGTACTGAAATTTATGGGTTAAATAAGCATGAAACTTGCAATTAGTCATGAGTCCAGCTCCCACCCTTAAAAAAAAAAACTCTAGTGTCTATGACCTACAGAAAACAGAATTGTTGGGACATTTGTGCGTTTTTGAGCACATTCATTTCCTCGCTTCTGGAGCTCCTCTATTCTATTGTGTTTTTTTATATGACATTACGTTAATTACTATAATTTTCATTTCGCACTAAGTATACGGTATGATTGACATATAAAACTACAACCCACATATCACTTACCTGTCTGTGCATTACTCATAACATACGTAACTGCAGTTTCACGGTGAGGGCACTCAACTTTTCTTGCCTTTAACTTTAGCCGTCCGCTTGTTTCTGTATTTGTTCAGTAACAAACAACAAACTGACAATTGTTTTTTTGTTCTTTTTCTCAGAGCCAAATGAACAACAACCCCGAAGTCGTCACTCCTCAGACACAATGACCACTTTCTCCTCTGTCTCTTCATTTCCCTTCACTCTTTCAGACTCTGCATTGTCTAACTCCTCTCTTACTCCCTCCTCTTTATCCCTCCCTGTTTCGATGTCCTCTTTCTTCGCTACCACTTTTCCCCCAAACCAAACTGTATGTTCGTTTGATGATACCACCCTCCGTCTACTGCAGGCGGTCCTATACTCCCTGTTCTTCGTCTTTGGGCTCGTGGGTAACCTCTTTGCCCTGTGGGTCTTCCTTTTCCTACATTCAAGCCGCAACTCTGTGCGGGTGTTCCTGATCAACTGTGCTGTGGCTGATCTGGTCCTCCTGGCGTGTCTGCCCTTCAGGGTTTTCTACCATGTTAATGGCAACAAGTGGGTACTGGGATCTGTAGCCTGCAAGCTGGTGGGGAATCTGTTTTATATGAACATGTACATCAGTATTACGTTACTGGGTTTCATTAGCTTGGACAGATACTTGAGGTTAAAAGGGAAAGGTAGAGCACGGAGATGCATGAAGATGACACTGATGGGGCGCAGCCGGGAGTGGAGCTGGGTGGCCTGCGGAGCTCTGTGGGGTGTGTCACTGGTGGCGCTGGTGCCAATGATCGCAACAGCAGAGGACAAAGAGGACAAGGACAAATGTTTCCAATACAAGCAGCGTGTACAAGCCAAAGGCAAAGCCTACTTCAACGGGGCACTGGTTTTCTTGTTCTGGCTAGTCTTCATCATGCTGGTGGTCTCCTATGCGAAAGTTGCTTCCCAGTTGCTGAGGGTGTCACGGGACAAGCCGGACCTTCCCAACGCACAGCGATATGAAAGAACTGCCAAGAAGTCTTTCTTTGTCCTCTTTCTGTTTACCGTCTGCTTCGGGCCCTACCATGCCTTTCGCCCCGTTTACATCATCTCCCAGCTCAGGGTCACAGTAGCTTGTGACTACTTGCAACTTATGGACAGTACCAACGAGGTGATGCTGTTGTTCTCTGCCTTCAACAGCTGTTTGGATCCTGTCATGTACTTTCTGTTATCTGGCTCAGTGCGTAAAACTGCCCTCCAAGCACTTGGACATAGACTTGGCAACCGGCTTCTCTTCCTGACTGAAGCAACATCAAACAGCTCGACAATGGAGCTCAGACGACCATCTGTACCGCTGGCTTTTCCTAACCGTGAACTTACCACCCCCTCAGTTACCCCCAGAACAAGTATCTGTGTCATCAACTCCAACCTCTATCGCACAGGCCTGACCACGTTTCCGACTACTGGCCGACAGTGATCACAAGTTTGTCTGATTGCAAATAATGTAAGCATAAACACTGAAAAATAAATATCTGACATTACCAAATTAGGCCAGACTCATTGGCCAATTCTCTGTAAAACTGAGGAAAGCAATTTTTATTTTTAAACCACTGAGCTACTCTTACTGTGCTCTGGCTTCTGAACATGTTGTGATGCTGTGGGAATAACTGTTTAAATAATAGTTCATTGTTTAAATGCATGAGTGAAAGTCAGTAACGTCTGAGGAGATGCACTTCATTGACTACTGTGACAGCACCTTTAGGAATATATGCTGTATGGGTAGTTCCCTTCACACAGAATGAAGTAAATGTGATTATTGGTAATAATGGATTAAGTATCTTATGAGTAATGTTAGAAAACACATTTGTAGTATTGATATTATCTTGTCTGTGTTGAAGAGATATATGGATAGGTTTAAAAATAAATGCACACTCAAGACAGAGGCACAGCCTAAAAAGCATATGCTGAACAAAACGACGAGTGCAGAGTTAACTCAATCGCAGTTATCCATTTCACTTTGTCTGAAAACTTACTAGTCTCTTTCTGAATTGTACTGATTGAGTTGAAAGCCACCTATCTGGCACTCCAGGTGAGATAAAACAAACACTAGCAGTACTGTATAACAAACATTTCACCCAGGTTTGAACCACCTGTACACATACACAGTAGCTATTGGTTTTACACTGAAAACAAGGCTGTGTTGATCTTTTGGGGGACCTTGCTGTAAAATGCTAGTTATAGTGTGAGGATCAAGGGCCTGGTTTAGCACTGCTCCATCTGGTCTGGTAGTGTTTGCTGCCTGTGTTCAATGGCTAATCCTGTTGGAATCACTGGTTGATGCTAATCTGACAATAAGAACTCTCATAGTCAGGACTGAAATAGCATTTAACATCCAATACAACCCAGCAAGACGCACCGGCTTGCAACCAGAGGGGCTCTCATGTGGTTAGAATGAAATGTATTTGTTCTAAAAGCCACTTCACTAGAAGTTTGTGTAAAGAGCGAATGTTGTGTGTGATGTGTTTGGGTGTTCCTGGTAAACAGTGTCATGCTTGACCTTTATCCCCCCACAGACAGTCAAGATAGTGATCTTCTCAGAGGAGAAGACAGACAGTGGTATAAAGCATAATTATATGTCGTTATGAAAATATTAACATCTCAGTTAACTGGTGTCAGTTTAAAGAGTGATGTTTGGTGGTTTCAGGACACACAGACTCACCTTTACATCGCGATGAATTACATTGTTGTCATGGCAGTAGCGAAGTGCCTCCAAAATCTGCCTCATGTAGTGGCTAGATGCACAGAAAGCAGAAACAGACAAGCGGGGGCATCCACAAATTGTTGTTTATTTCAGGCTTTATTAATATTTAAAATGTTTTACCAACATCCCAGACTGTTGTTCTTACCTGGCCACTGCTTCACTGTACACAAACCCAGCATCAGCTCTCTTCACAATTTCAAAACACAGGTCTGCTCCATCCATACTGAGAAGAGTGAGAAAAAGAGGATGTCAAAATTAGGTGTATGTTATTATAGATAACAGTTTACTAAAGAGCAGATTAAGTAGCATCTCTCAGAATATAGTGTATAAACCAGAGTGCATAAACCTACATCCACCAGGGAGCCATTTTATGACCTGCTGTCACTGGCATTAACACAGAGGCACTACATTTTCATTTTTGCACTTTTTGGCAGGCATCAATCCCCAGGGAGTCTTTCAGGAGGATATAGGATACAGATTCACAACTTCAAATCCCAATAAAGGAAACAAATTAACCAGGTGAGTTGATTAAGACAATTATTTCCACAATGAAGGCCAGGGGATGAATTTGTCTATCAGCACATAGAATGTATAATGTATATTCAAAGTTTAAATCAATCTCAGACTAATAAAAATAACTATTATAGATACATTGGAGCTGGTGAACTGGGAACAAGTAAAAGTGTTCATAAATAGTATCTTTTTGGAAGTATATATGATAATAATCTCTTTATTTATTCCTCTTTAACAAAACATATGCATATGTACCATTAATACTTGGTTTTTGCACAGGCATAGATGTTCAGATATATACTCAACGCCTTACTTATCACACTTATTTGCTTCGGCTAATGCCACAGTCTGTAATTACTAAAATGAGGGGGCAGGTAGTGGTGGCGATAAGGTTTGAACCATCTGCCAACTACTGATAAACTTAGTCTGTGGCTCTGTGTTTGCTTTGTCTTCTTAAGTAGATAATCACAAGACATCTATATTGTGTTCCCTGTTGAAAAAATATATATATAGCAGCTGAACAGAAACAGTCTGGTATGTGGGGCTGTTTAGCAGCTGTGGTGATGGAAAACAAGGTGCTTCCTGCTCTGATCTGGTAAGATATAATATCAAACCCTAAAACGTCAAATGCACATCTGGTTACATAATAGGGATAAAGCGATCATCGGCCCGTTTCTTTGGTAGTTTGCAGATTATTTGTATCAGCGCTTTATTTGCTTGATAAGCGCTTAAGTTAATTAAATAAAAAGGGTGCCACTTTGGCTCCGCTACAGCTCTGTGTCTGTCCCTCTGCTTCCATTTCACTCACCAATTTCACTTAATGTCCCGCCCACAACACTATCTGACTATCTTTTCTTGGATATTATGTTGAAAGTTTCTGATTTATTAAATAATTGCTTAAAGCACAAAAAAATGGGTTGTGTTGGATTTTGTAACATTACAAAATCTTTATTTTGTTTCCAAATATTGGTTATCGGTTTTACTAACCACCAATAATCTGTATTGGTTTTGAAAAACAAGTATTGGTTTATCCCTATTACATAATGCATTATGGTTGACATAGTGGGCAGCACAGACTTACAACTCAAAGACCATGTAGAGCATGCCATCCGAGCTATAGGTCTCCAGCAGCTCCACGATGTGGGGGTGTTTCAGCATGTGACAGATACTGGCCTCTCGCTTCAGATCTGGTGGCGAGAAATTAGACACAGGGTATTAGTCACATCATCCCACAATTATGTAGTTAAAAAAAGCCCAAAGTAAATTGACTTTTAAGGCAAATTCACATAAAACAAAACATGTTTATTTCAATTATTTCAGAATTGGAATCAGATAAGCTCAGCACTTTTTTTTTTAATCAGGTGCTGGTTAGAAGAAGTTAGAGACTGTGCAACGCTGATTTCCCTACTGCGCACTGAAACCATCTAACAGATTTATCTTTTTACTTTCTCAGAGCTTTCAAATAGGCACTTCTATAGTGCCCTCTTTTTGCTCATTCAAGGACTTATGTACTTTGTAAGAGCAGTAGTTCTGGTGTTGAATGTCTGAATCTTCTTGTAGGAATATATTATATATTTTCCAACCAATTACTTTATTTTATTCTACTAAATGTAAACACAGAGGAACAGATATGGCTTTTTGCTATTTCTTCCTAACATAATATGCAGAGCTTTGAAAAGATAGGGTGGGGAGGTTCTAAGACATTTTAAAGCTAAAAAAGCTACCATATACATGATGCTGCGGCACAAAATAGTGTTATAGTGACAACCACACCTATAACAAATTACAGTCTCAGCAAAGAGGACAGGCCCAGAAGGCGACTCTTACTCCTCAAGAGACCTGCCACATCTCAACTTCACCACCAGAGGGACTTACAGAGCATTTCCATCAGACAGAAGGATTCCAGTCTATGCAGATAGTGAGCAGACAAAGTGAGCTTTCACTTGTTGGGCAGACAAAGAAGCATGCTAACAAGCTGGTATCTAGCAAAAAGACAAGGAACACCAGATGTCGGGCCACTAGAATACCATTTTAATTGCACATTTGGCTCACAGTCATCAACATCAGCCCCTCTTATTATCATCCACATCACACTGCAAATACAATTACAACATGACTTGTCTTTTGACTGCCTCATTAAAGAAAATAACTCTGAAGAGAGTAGGCAGTTTTCTCCATTTAAAGAAAAGGAAGTAGACAATACTAAATAGAATGACCAACAACTGGAGAGACAAGAGGTAAAACAAAGTTAACGCAGATTGCTGTGGAAGGCTGACAGACATAATATGCTGTTACTGAACTCACTTCATAAAAATCTCATTTACACACTCCACTCCCCATCTGCAAGTCTACTGATTTCTGTGTGTGTGTTTATTCATTGTGTCGTGACAGACCCGTATCATTATGCAACACAGAGAGAAATTACGCTGTGTTTCCACTACAAAGCCCCTATTCTGCTGTTCCTTTGCTTTCATTATTTCTCTTCTCCCCTTTTCACGCTCATCCTCTGCCCGTCTCATTGAGTATCTACTCTTGAATGTAACAATGCTGCCCAGTGTCCGCACAACAACGGGGAAACCAGTCATACAGAGCCAAGGAGCCAAGGAAGCCTGGAATGGGTCTGAATGAAAGCAGTGCCATTCACTGGGCCTATTCCAAATCAATTCTTGTGTGGAAGGTTTGTGACATGATTGTTTTCAAGAATAGGGTCTTGCCTTTTGCATCTGATCTACACTTTACGGCTGTGGGACAAAACCAGGTTATCTGTCTGGGGTACTGATGGATTAAATTTCCATTACGTTCATTACCTAAAGTTACAATACCCATCTCACTAATAATACTGCAAATTGCACTTTGCCATCGAGCTTTAATGTTGATGGAGAGTGCCTACTCGTTTACTCTCTATATTCATCTTTATTAAAATCCAGATACTTACTTGTTCTGCTTTTGTTCAATACTCCCAAACACTTACTCACACACACACACACACACACACACACGTTCCAAATCTGGCTGCAGTTCCACCTTGTCACATTAAGTGTCCACTTGCTTATTTCTTCTCTTGTGACTTCTTAAAATGTCAGAAATGTGGGTGTCAAAAAGGTAGTTTCTTATAACTTAGGTGAAGCTAAATGGCTATCATTTTGGTATGGCCTGGCTCGAGTTAAACCCTTTGTAAAACACAAACAAATTGGGAAAAAAAATGCCATAGAATTTTCTTTGTTTATCTAGTTTGATGGTTGTCATCACTGAAAAAACACTAAAACAGTAGCTGCAAGCATTTGCTGTGTGGGCACTTTTTTTTAAAGAAAAACTAATTGCCTGTTTGGTCTGACTGCAGTTTAACAGGCAGTAATGAGAGCTAACATTAGCAAACAGCTGTTTTATCAGAGGGGAACTACTTTAAAGTTGATTTCTTTCTGGGCGAAATTACGTGGCATCGGATTGGTGCATACTACTTGAAGACTTCTTTATCCTTCTGGATATTTTTGTCATCACAAATACTGCGGACAAGCTAAATTGTTTACCGTGCTTGGTGCAGCTGACCACAGGGTGAATCATGTTGCTACAAGTGACTTGGGAGACCACAACATGACTGCAAATTTTCCAAGGAAACAAAAACTCTAATAAATCTTTTGGTAAATAGTTTGTTTTTTCAACAAATTTACAGTTCCAGGATAATGGGTACATACTTACATCAATAATGTTTTTAAACACAAGTGTAAATTTCTGCTTCTAGGAGCCATTTCCTTGTCTTGCTGTTATTGGCTACCAGGCTAATCTCTAACTGGGGCATCACAGATGGCACATTGTGCGCACGCAAACACACACTCACGCACGCGCGCACACACACGCACACACACACACGCACACAGGACTAAGCACAAAACCACATGGTGAGAGATGGCATGATTTACTATCTCAGGCATAATCATCATCACCACAACCTAACCAACACATACACACAAACAGGCAAACAAATGCAGTGCCAACATATTATTCATCTGGGCGCAGAATGTGTGATATTATGTGTCTGGGTGGTGGATATCTGATCCAAACACTATCTGCAGATTACAGTATTCCTTTTATGTCCATTTGTCATAACCCACAAGAAAAACAAGGTGGGTTGGGTTTGCATTAAAGCACAGGAAACAGTTCACAAGTTAGACTTTTCAAAGATTTAAGTCCGTTTAAAAGATTAAGTCTCTGTGATTGACAACATCCCTGAAAACTATCCTCTCTTGTCCTGATTCTGAGTTTAACCCCACCCATCTGGTGCTCCATGTGCACAAAATACAGTGGAGGTATGTTGGTATGTGTAAGGTATGTGGTGTTCCTCACCTTCTGTGCTGAGGCCAGGGCTGGAGGTGAAACTGGCCACATCCACAATCTTCACAGCAAACTGCTGGCCTGTGTCCCTGTTGATGCAGCGCCTCACCACGCTGAAGGGACCCCTGTAAATAACAAAATATTCTGGATTTACATTGGGTGGTTAGCTAGGCATTGTAGCCATGTTCGTGCCAGTGAGAATTATAGAGCAGTGGTGTGCAGTACAGCAGTAAAAGCTAAAATAAAAGCTTATTTTAGAGACCTGACCAAGGGAGACCTACCCTAGAAGGTTTATTTCTGGACAAAATGGGGTGGCAGATATTGTAAGGTTGGGCTTCCTGATGTAAATGCAAAAGGGGCTGACATATATACACGTTTTCCTGTCTGTGTCCAACAGGATGAAAGTAATTTTGCATTAAAAGTTAGCACCACTTAATGTTTGTGCGGCATATTTCAGATTTCTTTTGGAATGTTTGTGTTGTGTTAAGAATAAATACAAAAGCCAGCCCTGTAGCACAGGGAAACAACCTTTTAGCCATATTAAAACCCCACACATCATGAATGTGGTTTAATCCCATGAAAAAAATGTACATTCACAAAATGTTTTGCTTTGTATGAAACATTTACTACAAATAATGTGATCCTATCCCTTCTGTGTTCACACACACGCACGCACGCACGCACGCACGCACGCACGCACAAGTTGGATCTCTGCTTTTCACTTGTTTGCTTACACCCGGGTTCTGCTATGTGGCAGTCCGCTGCTCCTACTGCTTAGGATGGTTTAAATGCAGATATTGAATTTCACTAGTATATGTGACAAATAATATTATAATAAAAAAAGTTATATCTGCCATTCTACACACAGAGTATGGGAGGAAAACACACCTGACAACCTTGCAGGTTGATGTCATGCTCGGGAATACACTATGCGGACAGCTGTGAACTCGTGTCGGTCACGCAAGCCGTTGTGTCCACGGCAATGCACACATTGTGGCTGTGCGACCGATACAAGGCGGCAGTTATTTTGAACCAGCTCCCGGAGAAATGCACTTCCCGTGCTTAGTCTTTGGAAATAAAAAGAAGAAATCAAAACTATACCGACTGGGGCTATTATTCCTTGCCGTGTTCCACTGTGATTGAATCACCCAAGATGCATAAAGCAAAGTGGTGGCCATTAAAGGTTGGTTTAACTGAACTCATTTAGAAAATTAATTTGAGTCAAACAGTCAATGTTATTCAGTTTGTAAGTTCTGTGCATGTCGTAAGTCTTGGGGCTGCAGCTGATTTGCTCTCACATTTGTCTCTCACATCTGCTGAAATGATTAACAGATACAAACAAACGCAGGCGGCATATGCACGCTCTGGGCCGGGATAACCGTAAAACACAACACTCTTTCCCTCTAGTGTTCCCAAGAAACCCCACTGATCTTTGCACCCCTGGGTTGAGGAGCCGTCACAGCTGTGTTTCCTATTAAAAAGAGGGCCTCAGAGGTGTGGGGGGCTTCCTGGGTGATTGATGGAGCATCTGACGCCCCTGTATCAACATTACAATAGTCTCAGATCTGTGTTTGACTTTTAAACGTTTGGGGGAGTTAAGACAGAGGCTGCAACTAGGGTCGGGTACAGAACTCTGTACTTTTATTGGTACCGACCTAATCATGTCGGTATTACCGAGGATTAACTCATGTAAAATCAAACTGTGCCAAATTTCAGTACCTGAGAGCGAGTAAGTGCAAGCTTATCTGTCCTCTTTGTATATCAGCTCCGAGACACACACACACACACACACACACACACACACACACACACACACACACACACACACACACACACGCACACGCGCGCGCAGAAGAGCGGACGGAGCAAACTATGTCGGCTCTGCAGTTTTGTTTAAGTTACAGTGAGTCAGGGCAACGCCGATAACATGGTTTTAAATGTGGTTGCAGTTTTTCAAAACTTCACGGAAACACCATTCATTGTGACGTGATATTAATGGCGAGCTGAAAGTAGTCGCGGTGCTGTTGACACCGGTATCGGTACTGATAACGGTTCAGGTTACCCAAGGTACCCAACTCTAGCTGCAACCCCAGGGATACAAATGACACAGTGAGGGTAAGGCCATCTTCTCACTATTCTAATGTGTGACAATAAAACCCATTACTGCCATTAAGCAATGATCTGTGGTTGGATGAACCTGCCAGATTTTATGCATCAACCTCATTTGTAATCTTGGCTGTCAATTAAAAAGGGAGCTGCATGAGATTTAATTCACAAATTGGACTGTTTCTAAACCAGTTGCAAATTGCAAGTGAAAGAGGGTTTGGCCTTTTTAATTTAATAAATTAAAACGCAATTTATCTCATTCTCTAAAATAAAAATATAAATTACCTGAATGGTTGTGTTTTCATTTTTTCTATTTAACATGTAGTTTTTGTACCGTAGCTATCAGGGGAGAGCGGAGAGGCTGCATGCCATACTGGCATCACCACAGCTGTGCAAAATGGGCTCATACAAAACGCCCACACATGGCTCACATCCGACAGCGGCAGTCATCAAACACGAGCCCAAAGTGGCAATCTTTCCACACTGCTTCGAGGCTCATTTCAACTCTCTGCTCTATGTGAATCAAAAACTGGATATTAGGTGTATTTCATCCATGCTGCCCATGAGCTAAATTTCCTCTCAGGTCTGGTTTTTCTCTCTCTTAGTCAGGGACAGGACACATCTACAGCTGCAGACTCATCACCAGTACGGCTCTTCTGAAAGCAACCATCTTTGCTTAAAGCAGCATTGTGCTCTTTAGCTGAGGCAAGCAGTAAACATAATTCACTCAGTTAGTCTCTCTGAATAATTTTGGGGGGGAAATGTTTGCACAGGTAGGCACGTTATTGTTGTTGTCCCCAGGTTCAAATACCTAGTCAAGCATATTGCATCTTATCTGGTCCATCATTGTGCATATTATCATCTGTGGCATAAGGTAATAAGCCTACAATGGTACTTTTCTCTCCACTGTAATTTTAAATATTTTCTGATAAATCCATTGCAATAGCTATATGTCCAAACGAACTTGGTGTCTGCAAATGGATGAAATCATAGCATTCTGCGATTGTTTAATTGTTGAAAAAAAGACATTAGATTTGGCAGGCATGTTAGTGATATAATGTCAATATATTTTCGTAGAACTTTTTAAATAAGGCATATTAGTGTTGAAGTCCATGGATGCACGGAGCTGACAATTGTCTATGAATACATTTAGGGATGTGCTTCTAAGGGGCACAACATTAAAAGGGATTCCAACAGAAGGCTTTTATGATAAATACTGTTTGCCCTACTGCCTAAACTGAGCTCAAGTGCAAAGCTGTTCATTTCACAAGTTAAACAAAGTTCAGTACAGTTCAACAGTAGTCTGTGAATGTCTAAGCAACATTAATCCAAAGTGCTTCCTTATGCAAATTAGAGACTCCTTTAAATATTAGCTGGGAAATTAGTACTCTGGTTGAAAATTAAAATTTAGAGCAGAGACACCCTCAAGAGGTTTAAAGGCTTTGGCAGAACTATCCTTACCTCTACATAAACCAGTAGAGGATCCAGGTTTGTTTAAACAACCCAGCAGAGTCTGGCCTTGCAGTCTGAAAGAAAGCTTCACCTATCCACCATCTATTCACAACTAATGATCTGCTGTGTGTGGGTAGCTCAAAGGTACTGTGGTACTGCTCATATACTGTACTGTGTAGGGAGAGGAATGTTGTAAACATGCCTTGGAAAAATTTAATAATTAGACCTACCATGACAACATAAAGCACTGACAAATAAGCCTGGTGTAAATATTAATATGAAAGTCAATAACAAATCACAAAACGTATGCAGATTGCAGAAATGCTGTCTGTAAACTTTACTGGACAGTCCTTATCTATGTATATGTGCACAATGGCACTGCCAGCCATAGTGATCCTTCGGATTGACAACGTCAGTTAGCGGTTAGAAAATCAATTTTGATTTTGTGTCAACAGATGCTCTTTTGTCCTCCTCTGCATTTCATTCATTGCAGCGGTAAACAAGGAAGTAGCTACTCTAGTATTGATTTATGACCATTTTAAGACCAGAGGAGAACACTTCTTTGTTTAATATCACTAAAAGTAAAGTTATTTGCGCGAGCCAGCAGCCACACAGAACTGCTGGCTGCAGACCTGTGTCTTGGGCAAGCATGAGAGAGAATCACCATGTGTGTGTTTACAATAACTTCCAAGTAGAAAACTTCTGCTCCCAAAACAAGGTTGCCGATTTCACGTATCTTCGCAATTCAAATCAACCGCCACTGTTGGCGATATCCATGATTTGGTCTATATCATATTACACTTGACATTACTTTTTTAATGACACAAACATGACTGTCTCTTGATATCTTACAAAATGGGAAGATGACACATTCAATAACGTGATATAATAATAAAAAAATAATATGAATAACTGTAATGATCCCAGCAGGAGAAGCTCAGTGGATGTTTGAACCCCAGGTTTTCATAGCAAAACGACAGTTCCATTTACATAAATGAGGGAACAGAAAACTAGAAAGATACCTTGATATGCAATCCAAAATAGCACAAACACCAACAGCCTGAACAAAACCATCATGTTTAACAGTTTAGCCAGCGTTTTTGTTGCCTCCAATCTGTGTGTGTGTCGCGTTCATGGCGGTTTCCTGCTATGACAACCAGCCACAGCGGTACTAATCTGCAATGGAAAAAGGAGGATGGGGTACCGCGGCCGAGTCTAGCAGGTACCATTAATGGAAAAACACCATTAGAGGGCTGATGAATGTCGTGAGCGCTTTCAACTCCTCCTGCCATGATTCCGTTTTCTAGAAACACACATTGAAGGCTAAGCAGTGCACCTGTATGGCAACTTCAGGAGACTCAGATGAAGCTGGGAAGAATTAAACATGGTTTCCAAGACGCAGTAATCCACTGTGATAATAATATTTCTAATGAAATAAGGTAATTGTTAACAACTTTATCAAGGTTAACCGATAATCGTTACATCCCTGTTCACAAGTGGGAAGATATTCTCTTTTTCTACATGTTGACAAATATAATTCCCACCTGTCACATCAGTGAACATGACGAGGGCTGGATCAAGCTGAAAGGGTATTAATAAATATTTCCTGAATAACTGTGCCTTGTCTGTTTTATGCTGTATAAACCAGCTTGAAGTTAATAAAAACATTTGGTTAGTGAAAACTAACATTTCTGTTTACATGCTTAAAATTTAGACAAACGGAAGCAAATGCTATTAGTGGCTCAACAACTTGCCATCCGTGCAGGAAAGCATTTTGTGTAAGACTTGGATGCTAAAGGCTGCATCTGTTTGGGGAGAAACTATTATGAGCCACTAAAAACGATCAAATCAATGAAAATGTAGGATTTAAATGTCGTCCAAGCAATTTAATTATCCAACTCAGAATAAGCCAAAGGGCTGATCACTACATTGGTTTAGATTGAGTCGCACATCCCAATATCCTTGGCTCTAATGAGCACTCCGGGGCTGAAATAAAGAGCACTGTGACTCAAATGTTGCTTCTCAACAACCTAAGTCCTATTCAAACAGAATCACTACAGACAGAAATGGATCAAATTGTTTCAGCACTTTGCAAACACTTCAAATAGAGCTGAAATCTAAACTAAAAAAAACACAGGCCTGTGGGTGCTGCATTATGTTCGACATCATATCATGATCACATATTAACTATGCAAACTAGAATCATTATGAACATATTATGAGCAAAGCATGCGCTGCCCAGGCCTGTTCAATAGCTTGTCATCTTTAACCAGAGTAAATCCAGTCAGAAGTTAAATTGACACCTGACCTGTTGGATCTTCTTTTATTGAAATAAAGAGAGTATAACCCCATGGGAGTTAAATTAACATTTACATACATAAGCTGTAAAATCAGACAGGTCCATGTGTCTCTTTATGACCATGCCATACAGACCTATATAGCTCTTGCTGTTGCCATGCAACTATAAGCCCTTACAAATCCGGGGTCGGACTTGCTAAAAGTATAACTGCAACGATTAGTCAGCTGATCAATTAATCGATTAATAATCACCAACTACTTTAATAAGTGATTTATTTTTCAAATAAAGAAAGTGCGGTCTTCAGTTTGACTTCTTTCAGTTCTGAAACCTTGCTAAACTGTCACTGCTGCCTGTAATGCAAAAGCATGTTTGCCTTTTAAAATAATGAGAAGGCAGCACTGATGGGAGAGAATTCAACTGGACAAGGACCATCTGTTGGTACTTAAGTGTGCATTGAGACAATCATTGCCTTAAAAACATCTAAACTTGAAGTTCTATACTATCGCAGAAACAGGTTACTTGTAAAACCTAATCAAGAAGACACTATCAGGAAAAGAAGATGTCAACAAGAAGTCCATAACGTCATACAAAACACTTTCTTCAAATGAAATTCCTTACCTTCTTTCAGTAGAAAGCACCCAAAACGTGGCACGAGCCGATCAGGGATAATAATAGACAACAACTCGGAACAACAATAGAAGTCTGAAGGAGGCTTGGACTGGGTAATAGAGCTTATGTAAAAAACTTTGAAAAGAGCTAAAGTCAAAAAGAGACAATAATACAACATCACCAAGACCATCCAATATTGTGGGACAAATCACCATGACAACTCTAACATTGGGCCTATATGGAAGGATGTAAAGGACTAACTAATTACAATAAACTAAGGGATTAGCTCATTTCACCCACTCAATTATAGTATTTGGTAATTAGTGTGCCCTGATGAGACACTGTGGCTGAAATGTTAATCTCAGAACCAGGTTTTTGAAAACATTTCACCTACAAATATGTCATGTTGGTTAGACATATCTGAATTAACAGATAAGTCTCAGAAAAAGTCAGATAAAACAATTGTACTGAATGTGGATGATAATGAAAAAAAAAAACTAATAAAATTCTGGAGGTCTTCATTGATATAGTATTGTCAGTCCATTTAACCCAATGACAGGCACAAAGCATCATCCTGCCTTCAATCCATTTTGCGTGGAGATAAATCTTGCCATCCCCTTATTTGCCAAAATGGCCTAACTTCTGTTTTAAAACATACTTAGGCTTAAATGTAGGAGCAGGAATGTTCTCTTACCAGAAAGAACAACATGGAACAGGTCTACATTATGTTTCCTGTGGCTATAAAGCATTTCCATTAAAAATGTGAATTAATTGACATCATGAGGTTTCAGGTGTCTGCCATGTTGTCCACCAACTACAGTTGTGCTAAGACTAAAACCTGTGGTTAAAAACAACGTGGGAGATGGCAGAGTGCTGCAGTCAATGTCTGCTGGCATTATTTATATCCTTAGCCTCAGGGCCATCCCATCCCCAACTCCACTTGTCTCCATTGATCTGCCTCAGCTTTTTCCCCCTCCCCTCCCTACCACGGCTGAAGAAAAATGATCCCCCCTACCTCCTGCAACACATCCCAAGACACCAGGACTCAACACACTTGATCCATCAACCAAAGTTTCACAAAAGGAACTGGCAGGATAAGAGGGATTTTCTGGTCTTTTCTGTGACATTAATGTGACATCTTGCTTCTTTACTAAAGCTTAAATTAAGCTCCAGTCAAACTGTTGTTCACTCAGGCATTACTTTTCTACTGACCTGTATGGACTATGTGACCATACCCTGCCCAACCGCTTGATATCAAATCTAGAAGCATTTGCAAATACAGTATTTCTCAGTGTTTGTTTAGGGCTACCAAACAGATAGAGGTTACTACATTTTGGCTATAAAATGTAGCCTGGATGTATTAACCTCTACAAAAGGTGGCACTCCATGCAGGATAAACAGGTATTGCCATGTAGGTTGATAATTACAGAAAAGACATTATCTAGAAGCTGGCATCTATTATATTCCCCCTTACATGGAACAGCTCATCTGAAAGCTGAGGTGGATAAAAAATTATCTAAAGAATTTAAATATTGCTTGACCCCCACCTTGGGACAAGCAAAGAAAATAAAAACGGTGAAAATCACTCTTCATCTACCATTCACAACGGCCTGTGGATTCCACATTCCTGTATTTACCACTCTAGTTTATTTGTATTGTCAAATTATACCATACAAACATGTAGATGGTTTGCTCTGTTATCTCACTAACTCTCACCAGTGGCTTCTTGTATCCTTTACTGGGACTCCAAGGTAGTGGTCCTGGACCAACCATCAATTAGTAACCAAGATGACAGAAAATCCTAGGATACAGAACAGGGCCTGAGGGTCTGGATAGAGTGTGACTCTTTCCACTAGAACAAACGTAATGGACCCTCAGATGTCCAGGGAGTGAAGCTTACGGGGGGAGGGGACTGACTGGTGGCCCATGGCCGTTATGGGCCTGTCAGCTTTCCCACCTCACTTCCAGCAGGAGTCATCTCTGACCACACAGAAGTAACATGCATACTGTGGCAATTTTCATGACACCTTTAACATTGGTCTCACATGATTTAAATGGGCCTCCTTCAGTCTCCTGCCTTATATAAAAACATTACATAAACTCACTGTTAATCTATGCCTTTTCTGACACCTTCAAGGAGTGTTTGACCAGATGCGAGTCAGCCTGTAACTGTATGCAGGTATGGCTCCTATCAAAACAAGGGGGGTTAGGAGAAGGACAATCCTGTCTGCAGACATTTTAGATGTGAAGCCAGATGTCTTGTCACTTAAACCAAGCTGCCAGTCTGTCAGCAAGGAATGAGAATTCATTTCTTCACCAACTGCAATAAATGGTATTAACGTAGACATACAGTAAGAACTTGGAGTTTTTTCACTGCACAGTTGCCTATGTTTAAACAACGTAGATGAACACCAAGACCTGTACTAGTCCACCTTATAATCCTGTCTTAAAAAGAAGTCCATGTCTGATACACGTTCCTACTCAGTCTTGTAAATTCAAATTCCTGCATAGAGGTCTTCGAGTCAGACACGTTGTGCAACTCCTAAAATTGTAGGTAATTATGGGCTAGCAACATACAGTATATGACAATAAATAACAGTTAAATGGCACTGCACAAATTAAGATGCGACCCCGCCTCACCCACCCAGTGAACTTTCCCCTTAAAAAAAACTGCGGGCCAGTAACAACAGTAATTAAGCAAAAGCATTGCAGCTGTGGTGTGTGTGGCAACGGAGAGTGTTTAGTACAACAGATAAAATAATGTAAAACCCAAGCGAACAACAGAAATAATTAATATATGTTATTGGTACTTACTTCCCAATCACCTCGCATAGCTCGTAGACATCCTCGAACAGCACGTCATCGTCCGCCATGGTCATTCGGGTAAACGAGGATGCTCTCCTCAAGATATCCCACCCACACGGATTTGGAAACAATCAATTATAACGTGCTTTCTCCAGGTTACTATTGTAATGATGCACACTCCTAGTAATTTAAACCCTCCTAATGTCAGTGAAACAAAAAAAAAAATCACTGGCCGCTCAAGAGGACAAGTTATCCAGCTAGCCACATTAGCTGGCGTCCAAGACTGTCACTCCGCGGCCCCACCTTCTCTTGAGCTTCTCTCCCGAAAGCTAGCCAGGGAGCTAGCTAAATAGTAACCACAGAACAGACCCCAGGGCGTGGAGATTTCCTCGCTCGTTTGCAGAAAAACTCCCCTCGTTGCATGCCTCGGGTTTGTATCTTACTGTTGGGTACTGCCAGACACAAGACTTCCTCAGCAGCATCCACCGACACTTTCCGTACCGACCAATATGTTCGTTTCACCGCAAGCAAACGGGGTTCTCGAAAATGGTTGGCTAGCTGGGTTAATATGAGCTAGTTGTCGATGGACTAACCGGTTGGCTCGCGCCGTTATTGCGCTGTGCACACCCAGTATATCACAGATGGCTTATCCCACCGAAAACGTAATGTGTCCGGGCTGCAATATGCTTCAGCTTCCCCAGACCACATGGAAGACCTTCACGTGCATCTCGACGACTAATCGGTTGCATACACCGTCTGTGTGTGAATATAAAAATTATATCGTATTCCAACAGAGCCGAGCCTTCGTTCTCTGTTGCTACAGTTCCAACGCTGGCTCAGATGCTGGCTGGCTTTGACTGGCTGTTCCTCAAACCACCAGAAATGCCAGGCTCCTCCCTTTATCGTCCAGGAAACTGATCCGATCAGAGCCGAAATGGCCTGGAAAAGAAGGCCCAAATTCTAGCGTCGCTCGAGCCAAGATGGCGTACGTTCGGGGTCCGATTTAGGCGCAGTTTCCTAATCTCCTCCAACGGTTGCATTCAGTGTATCCCCGCGCAAGCGCCTACCATCCAAACACCATCACCTTACGTCAGCCTTTGCTCTTCTTATTTCCATCCCTTTAACATGCAGTTTTTTCCCAGCGTTGTCTCCTGACAGTAATAACGTAATTCCCACGTTTTGACAGATGTATGTCCCCATTCAGTAGCCTATATAAATAGGGAAGGTTGCAAATTCCCATTAGGGACGTTTCTCAGCAAAATGATGTAGGCCTACAGCTTGGTGACTGTATTAGTTTATTCATTTGAAACTGACAATGGGATAGTGACACAGGCGAATAGATTTTAATGACCATCAACTGTATCCACTGGAAATGGTGGTATGATTATCAAGCAAATCTCAAGCCTTTTTTCATTAAATGAGTAACATTTTGGCAAGATTTTGGCTCTGGAGAACCGTGTTAGAGGTGATTAGTGTCTAATAATGTGAGGATTAAGTCGATTTACTTTCGTGTAATCTTTGCAGGTGCAGATGGCGGGTGCAGGGACGCAGGTGGAATTACCTCAGGTACGGAAGACCATTGAGTGTGTTCCCTGTAATGTGTTGGTGATGCCCCCTGGAGGTGATGTAAGGATTCGGGCACCTCCCACTGCTGCATTTTGGACATCCTCTGAAGTACAGTAGCCTACATTTCAACACATGGCAAAAAATGAATGAAACCAACGACAACAACTTACTAATATTTTTAGAACAAATCAGAAAATATAAACAGGGACAATATCACATTACATGAATATTATGAAAAAAAATCTGTGTGTATATGTTTTTTTGTAAGCACATAATTCAGAACTTCACCTAATATACAATTATTGTAAAACAAATATGGCCATGGCTAAAACTGCTTGCCTGTTTTGGGGGAAATTCAACTTTTCCATTATTCCCACAAACACTATAAAATAGCCTACCATAAATTATATTTTATGAAAAAGACGACCAGTTTGACAAAGTAGGCCTAATATGGAATATTGATTACAAGTCAGCCATGCTTTTCCCTAGTGCCTATCAAAGAAAGAAAACAAAGTTTGACCTGGGAGACGAGTAAATAAGTACCAGGCAACCGAAGTTATGTCAAGCAGAAAGGTGAACTCATGCAGACAGACGGGGACAAACAAAGACATGTGGTGCCACTAGAGTGCGCTGTTCTCTTATGGCGCCCTCTGCAGTTTCCATGGCGCTGCATGCCTGCTCACACATCATTGGGTGAAGCCCACCAGCAGCTACCGACAATCCGATTGGCTGTTGATGTGGTCATCATACTGTATGTATGGCAGGGAATGTGCTATTAAACAGCCCTTCATTCAATACATAGGTAGCCTGCTTGCTAAATATCCGCACACACGAACACTTGGACACATGCTCACACAAATACAAGATAAGGGCCAATGCAAGACAAGGGGAAAAGAAATATGGAGAAAGTAAATGCTGAAAAAGAGAAAGGGATAAGACAAATAAACAGAAAATAGGGGAGCACCATGCACGGTGAGAGAATAAAAAGGAAAGGGCACAGTTTCCATGGTAACGGGGAGGGGAACGGTTACGGTTGTGGCATATGAAACTGGCAGCAAGTGAAACACGCGCACACACCAATACAAATTCACACTTCTTTTTTCACTTAGGAGGATGTTGCATTGATTTGTTGCCTTTTCAGGCTGTATAATACTGCACAATATTACTATATGACTGCCCTTAAATTCACTTATTTGTTTTGTGATATTGAGGTGTTATCCGACACAACAAGGGGAACACTTCAATGCAGAAAAATTGGGACATTTAATCTGCTCAATTTGTGCACAATTGCAGCCACAAAGAGGCAAACAGAAAGAAAAAAAACAAAGCAGACTGGCAGGTGCTCGGTTTGCAACATGTTAAACATCTACACTAAGTGCCTTACAGTGTGTTAGATTTAACTGAAACAATGCATTTATTATATTTCACCCATTCAAAATTCCTTTATTCACTTCATTTTTTTTATTTTTGGGGGTCAGACATGTCACAGATTGATAACTTTATTAGAACGCTGTTAAACTTCCAATCACTCTGCAACATGTTGATGATGTAGGCTAAATGCAACAGAATGTTGAAACGTGTGGTCATGGGATTGGGAGGAGGGAGGGGGAAGCTAGTCTCATTTTGTTTGAAAATACTTCGAACGTCAACAAGAAGTAACCCAACATCGCTTAGAGCACCTTGAATTTCGAATTTTAAACATTTTATATTTGATTTATTTTGAAAAAAAGTGTTTGGAAAGAAAGAAGAACCCCACTTCCTGTTTGGATTGATGTGATTGGCTAATACTAACCGCGCAGACTCCTGGGAAAGCGCGATGTTTAAATTTGTTTCCGGTTTCTTTCTGCTTCGGCCAAAACGCCAAACATGGAGCAACATCATAACAGGTAATCCGCAACCCCTTCTACTTCATTCTAAAAATACTATTTAAAGTATGCTAACGTTCGCAACAACAAAAGCAGCACTCTTTGGTGAACCGTGTATTACGGTATTATAGCACCGGTGGGTGCCATTCTGTTACGTAAGAACAGAATTTCACGCCAAACAACATTCAATAATCGCAGCGTTTAATGTTGCCTTGCTTTTCATGAAAGTTACCAATCTGGTACAATGACACACGACATTTTACGAATCGTTTGCTTTCACTTGTCAATTCGGCATGTATCCCTTTCCCAAGGGAGCACTGTGCTAAATCTACATTTGTTTCTCCTCTTCTCACAATGGTTGTCAGCCAAAATACTATTACTTTAGCCGTAGTCAATTCTACTGAAAAATAAAGAACAACAAAAGAACTTCAATCATCAGCTGTGGAATTCCCTGCAGAGAGATCTCAGGCATCCATACTCAGTGGCTTCTCTTTAATCCATTTTTAAGACTCACTTTGGTCTTGTATCTATTGCTATTATTGTTGCATTATTATTATTGTTCAATTTAAATTATTTTATTTCATTTATATTTTAATTATGAATCCTGTTTTTATTTTTTTTTGTACTTTGTAGCACTTTGTACCTTGTTTTAAAAAGTGCTGTACAAATAAAGTTATTATCTGTATTACCAAACTGTAAGGATAAACACCAGATAAAGCTGACGTGATGGTCTGTTTGATTTCCAGTGTGACCAGGACTCCCCTCAACAGTGTTGTAGTTCAGAGGAGGAGCAAAAGTAAGAGCTACAGGCTGTCGTACCGCAGCTGCTTAGGTGCGGCTTCACGTCTCGGCTTAACTCCAGCCTTGACGGCACGGAGGCTCAACACAAGCAGAAGGGCTCCAAAGTCACACAATATCACTGTGAGTCAGCCACTGCCATTGTTCTCCATGTTTTTATGCAATCAGCAACATGACACAGAATACTCATCTTCTCTTTCCTCTCCTTTCCTTGTCAAAGGAGAAGGTGGATGCGGCGCAGCTGACCTTACTAGTGAAAACGGAGTGGCAGCTGTCGTACGTTACTCCGCTCTATCAGTTCAGGCACACTCAGCTGAAGAGCTACTCCAGGCAGCTCTCAGCGTTTATTGCTGCAGAGAAGCAGCAAGGTATGGCAGTGGAGGTGGAGGGACCACAGAAAACCTTCAGAGTCTCTTTCTCTTTGGTGCAGGGGTTGACTGAGTCGGATGAGGATGCTGAGACTGTCCTCATACAGGTAAGCGCAGGGTTCTGTCGAGCTGAGAGAAGCTTTTTATGCTCATGGTGTCCATTTTTCCCCTCATTGTTATTGCCTGAAAGGGTTTTTCTAATAGCCAAAGCCAATCTCCGCTATGTGGTGCAAAGTTGGATTTTGAAGTATATAAACAAGACATAGATTTCATTAAAATGTTCAAAGTTGTGGTATGTTCTACAGCATTCACTTGAGAATTACATGGGTTTAATTATTGATAATAAAATTAGTTCAGATGGCTTACAGCTGTCAACGGTTTGGAAAAATCAGTTAATCATGGGTAGTATGTCATATTTAAATGGAATGTGTTTAATCTTCCACTTCCCATGAATAAAAAAGCACGGGCTCTAACGGTATTTACACGCTTTGGATCTTGAGTATGCCTTGTGTTCTCTTTGTGAAACTAAACCCTCATGCTGCTGTGTGTAACTGTTCCCTTTCCCACCACAGGTCTACTCAAAGCCTGTGTTTGCCAGGCAGGACGAGCCACAGAAGCCAGTATGGAGCGGCTGGCTGACCTGCATCAACGGCAACCCCGAATACCTGGGCTCACTTCCAAAGGACTTCGTCTGTCTGCCGCTCTTCGGCAGCAGTGGGGCAGAGGGTCTTACTAATTTGGTCAAATCCTGGTTCCAGCAGTCCTTCGACTGCTGCTTTGGCCCCCTGGAAATCAGCCATACTAGCCTACAATGGCTGATGGCATTATGGACTAACTGCCACAACGAGTACAGCATTCAGCACCTCAAAATGATTTGGACTCTTCCAGCTGTGCCGCCGCTGCAGGTCACCTACACAGTAAACTCAGAAGATGCCTGGGAGCTGTGGGGCAGTGTGCGCAAGGGGAATAGAGAGAGGGAGGAGGCGGAGGAGGAGAGTAGTATCGACATTGAGGAGGTGACACGGTTCATGCTGGGATTGCAGAGCCACTTCTACAGACACTTCAGGCTGGATCTGTCAGCGGGAAGCCTCGACCAGGTCTCCACAGCCCTGGGCTCAGCCAAGAACAACGGCAGAATCAAGGTACCGTCCGACACAAACAGCTGCTCTCATGAGAGCAACGTTTTCCAAAAGACCCTTGTCTTTTTTTAATCATGTCTTTCAACACACACACAGTAAATGTAATTGGTATACTAATATTTGGTTCCTTTCATTTCAGATCGCCAACAGCAGATACATGATCACCACCCTGACGCTACTGACAGAGTGCGCCCTCCTCAAAATGCCCATCTGAGTGACAGCTATGGAAAGACTGCAAATGTAGATTGCCTTTTGTTGTTTGTTTTTAAACCTCTTTTCAAAGCATGAAATCATTTTTCAAAACATTCTCTTCAATGAAAGCACAAATCATATTCTGGCTACTTTTTTCCTCCTATTTTCCTACATCGAACCGCAATGCAGGAAATGTTGACGACCATAATAATCACGAGTGAGTACTGAGGAAAACATTCTAGTGTTCTGTTTAACGTGTCTGCTGTGCTGCCAAACAGGAATAGGTTCCACCTCTTATTGTAAATTAACAAAAACTAAGTAACTATACCATGTATATTCTTGTCTAGCTGTTTATATATTTTGTGTCATTTATAGATGTAAATAAAAGGAAAAAAGGTGACTGGTGTTACGCAGCTGTGGGCGGTGTCTGTATCTGGTCCATGCATGCAGATGCATTTATATATTTTCACTAGCTGAAATCTAGAGGCAGTTACACAAAAGTATATTTTACATCCGTTTTGAAGTGGCCTGCTTGGGTTTTGTCCTGTACTCTAGGTTTTCAGTCATCTGCAATTAATGATTCTCATTCATGTTTTATCATTCAGTCAAAAAGTGAAAAATCAAGGGCGGCCAGATAGTTCAGTTAGTTGAGCGGATATCCATATATAGAGGTTTACTCCTTGACACAGCGGGTCTGACCCATATGGTTCTCATTACTCACATTAATTCATTTTCCCTTTTACACAATCACATTGGACCAGCTTATCAAATTTAGTTGCCATTGAAATGGCCATATGTTGTAATGCAATCCCCTTCCCCCAACTGCATAAGGATATAAAGACATAACTTGACATAGTAATCTGCTTTAAGTAGTTTTCCCAATCCTGCCCAAAAAAACACTTTAGTTCAAAACAAAATAAGGCAACTTTATTTGAAGACACCCAACCAAATTCATAAACAGCTCAGGTAACAAAATGACATATTCAACATAGGATAAGCATAAAAAATAAATGGCAATTGGAGAAATAAGCTGCCTGTAACGTTACCGCATATTGCACTGGTAGAAAAAGGCAGAAAACAAAATAAGCAACTTAATAGGACTTCTTTGTATAGACGTCCTACCTAGCTAACGTGAATGTGCTCGACTCGGCAGCGTTGCTGTTGTGGTATTGCTACAGTGACTCTACTATATGCACAATGACAATAGCTGCTCCATTATGCTTTTTAATGACGGGGCTTTCACGTTCACTGTCTAGCTCGTGACGGTAGTAATTAGGGTACAGAAGATGCTCATCCCGTCATTAAAGGGCTAGGGGACTGAGGATTATGGAAATAAAGGATCTCTATTTAATAATCCTTTTTTGTAGAAGTGTGAAGTAAGAACAATCGCAAATTAACATTTAGATGTGATTTCTGCTCATGATATGTGTTATGTACAGTATATATATATATACATTCAGAGTGGGAAAATAACTTCAACCCTGAGCTAGTGTGTGACTAAATGGTTTCTTACCTGCTTCAATTGCACATGTACTCCACAGCTACTTTAAAAATGTACTAGACTGGGGGATGGTGTTAACTTCCCACTCTGCTATCTTCAATGTTTATATAACATTTACCCTTGTGTGGATATTAACACTTCTGAAAAGGGGTTAAATTTATACACACACACACACACACAAATTTATAACAATCTGAGATCAGTGTCCACCAGGCAAATTCATGACGGGATGGACAATATATTTAAAAAGCAACAAGGAATTTGTGGCAGCTTGACATGTTCAGCACTCTGGCAAAGATCCAATATGGGTCCCACAGAAGAAAGTCTTCACAGGATAGTCCACTTCAATTCCCTACTCAACCCACACAAATGTGCACAAAATCCTCCAAAAAAGGAAATAAGTAGATGGGATTGTGTAAAACGGGGGGAGTAGAACACAGTTAATACCACTGTCACAACAGATCATGCTTTAATGTTCAACACAGCTCCCCCAACGTCCAGTTCGTTAAAAGGTAAATCAATGCACATTATGGGGCTGAGAGGTAAACAATGGAGAGGAAACGGACATATGTACCGATGTGATTCACGGTAAGTTGAGGCTGCAGCGGCTTTAGGAGGCCAAACCGAGAAAGAAGCCACCGACGAACCCACTGGACAAGACGATGTTCCTTTTTATAAAGTCTGTGGCCTGCGCAAAAGGTAAGAGACGGAGAATGAGTCGATGAGAGCTTAAAAGCTGCATCCTGTATTAACCATGGAACAGGTGGTAACTGTTGCGGGGAAAATAGAGAGTAAGCATAGTCTGGACTGGAAAATGTAAAAGTAATCTTGTGCATGTTAAAACCATTTTACATATACCCGAGAATAGCTACATCCCAAAAACACCCTACTCGTATTAACATTTGGAACTATGATGTCTCTTAAGCTGGTTTCACACCACCGCACAGCAACCACCAACTTGCAAGCGCATTTCACAACAACAACAAAAAGTGTTAAAGCGGTTCCTGCTGCTCGGCGGTTACCGCCAAAAGTTCAGCACGGTGACCTCTGGAGGGCAAAGCAGAACCTGTCCACATTCGCGTGGAGCGGCAACCGTTTCATACCCCTCAAAACTACTTTCCCCCTTGTTGCCTCCGCCTTACTGAAATGACTGGAGGTGGTGAGTTACCGTGTGCTGGTGTGAAAGACCCTTTAAGCCAGTGGGTGTAGCATGACTAACGGTCCACTAGAGGGCACTGCTGGTCTGCAGATTAAGAAATAAAAGTCGTCCCCCCCCCCCCCCCCCCCCCCCCCCCCCCCAAAAAAAAGGACATCAAAGCACTTAGTTCTAATTAATTGCTTGTCAGATGTATGCTGGGTGTGAGGCTTGGTGCTTTTTTTGACTATAACGAAGTATACAACACAACCACGAATGTTTGATTCAGTTTTAGCAACAGTCAATTAAGATTTGACAAGAAGAAAGTGTGAAACAAAGAGCAAGCTTTGTTGCAGGTACCTTTACCTCCTCAATGAATGTGTTTATTTCAGGGGCGGCTTTGTTCGCTTTCTTCTTCAGGTGCTTTTTTGCTTTGTTCACATCCTTCTCCACCTTCTTCCAATCCACCTGCACGTAGCCACTATGATTGGCGATCTGTGGGAGGGGAGAGGAACAGATCATTTGAAAATGTTTAATGATTTCAAACTTTCCACTAAACAGAGTTTTTCTGTGCTGTATTGCATCATCTGGTTTGTGGCGTGTTTTATTGAGACCCTGTTTGCAAAACAAAATCCCTTTGTGCAATCCACAAAACATGCACATGTGATTAAAAGACACAGGTGATCCTGTCCCTGAAATCTAACTTTAGAAAAGGTTATGGTCTTCTATGAGTAATCACTGGTGACTAGCTCTGCATGTCATCCTTCATTTGGGATTTAAAAGGGATGATGTATGATGCATCAGACAGACTATATACATAAGTATTCAGGCAACATTTAGCCCAGGAAGATGTTTTCCTGACCTTGATAAAAAGGTCATTTTGGAGAGTGAACTTTACCCGCGGACCACATCTCAACTGGCAGCCTTGGCTCTAATCTACTTGTAAAAATGTTATAAGAATGCTTTTAAGAGACGAAATAATACACTGATAGTGCCGCGACACCCAATAGGCATCCAGATGGCCTGCACCCATCTAGAGCCAGCTAACACACACTGCTAATCCTTTTGCTGTAGAGAGGAGACGTGCTGGGCGTCATGCTGTACAGCTGGCGTCTTCAGTAATCAAAATGGACATTTTACAAAGGATGCGCTTTTTGATGCAGTAATTATCTAATAACTAGGACTACATAAACAGTGTTATGGTTACCTCTTACCTGTAAAAGAAGAAACCCTCCTCCAACAGCAGTAGCAGCTATCTTCCCAACCCGCTGGAAGAGGTAACCAGCACACCTGGATGAGTTGAAAGGAAGGGAGTAGTGTCCATTACACAAGCAGGGTTTCCTCCATCATTACAATGCTTAGGTGCAGCACCAACGCCACTTTTAGAACCACCTAAGCTGAATGATTGTACAATAAATGTGAGCAAACATAAGCCAACTCAAAACGCAAAAAACTACAGGACTTTCCTCAGATCTAATGGGTATAGTTGGTCCCAAGTGGACTCCTTTAGCAAGTTTTGTATTTGAGCTTTTTGAGTATTATTTATCAATTGTCTGCTCCAGCTTTTAGACACATATTGGTTATATTATAATGATCCAAAGTAATGTGAAATAACTTTTTTTCTTGAGGGAGGGGACCTCTAAACCTCCCACCAAATCCATGCAGAGAAGTCTTCCACAAACCTAGGAAAACACTGACATGTGCACATCGTGCAGCCTTGGCTGTAAGATCTTTTCAGACAGACAATCTGTCAATAATAATGAAATTAAGTCAGTCAGGTGTAACGTTGGGACAGTATTTTAGTCTCTGCTGTTGTCACCCGTGAGCAGACTGATACTCATGCCTTACCATCCAGTTACCCCTCCCATTGCGATCTGGGTGGCCACAGAATACTTCTCAGCAATCGGGCCGGAGTTGCTCCCGAACACCCTACTCCACCACTGGTGCCTCCGGGCATATTCTGTCAGGTCCACAACCTCATAAACCTCTTCTTCACTCTCTGGGTCGTCCTGACCTGCCACGACAAAATAACGTGTAAAGTTGAAAATTAAATACTTTATATGTAGTGCCACTAGCAGTCCACAATACATGGGTTCATATGCACACTAAATGACATTTTACCTCACTCACTTCACCTCTTGTTTCCATCCCAAACATTGAGGAGCACTTGCATTTCTGTGGTGTTTAAAATGACCGCGCTCTGCCTGTCTGTTCAAACCCCAAAACGTAAAAGCGACCCTTCAGACATATTACGCTTACTGTAAGGGTAGTTCAGCTACCACTGGCTGTGAATGCAGCTTCGTTACTCTATGTAAACGAATTGGGAAGCTAAGGCTAGCTAACTAGCGTTAAATGGCTACCAATACAATATCGTGCACACAAAACTGCTATCGGTTTCCTTTTTTGGATTCTTTTAAGCATCGAAGTCAAGACCGCAGCCCACTTTCATTATTGTCGGCGCAAAACGTTCTAAATTCTATATATCAAATAGGGTATTAGTGCCGTATTTCTAATAAACAAAATATCTCTCACCTTCTCTGTGATCCACCGTCGCCATTTTGGGGAGAGCAGTTATGTCACCAGGATGTTGACATTGCTAAACCACGCCCATACTATGACGCTCTGCCACGTCAATTAAAATGCTTTGATCTCGCTTGATTGGGCTCAGCAATTCAGCAGCGTTATTACAAAAATGCTACAACTTTTTCTCCGTTTGACGAAGATTTATTAATGGACTTTGGAGAGTGCAAACAGAGGATACATGGTGTAAAAGGCTCAGAACAAATGATGCATTGCAGTCATTGTTTAAGCGGCCTGTAAAGAAAAACGGTCAACTGACTCCAAAATGTCAATCTAGTTTTATAAACAGTTTATGGTGTAAATTCATATTACTGAATACTATATGATAATTTATCATGTGGAAATTATTGCAAGTCTCAGGAAAAGTGTATTTTACTTTAATGCACATGGGTGACAGACACATTAATAGAATATATAATTCCGAGTATGCTTCCAGAATAATCGTGATGTATAAGATGACTGGTTTGCAGGGAGAAAATTAGTATTTAAGATTAAAGAATGATATACCAGGGAAGTCATATGGTGGGGATGCGAACGCTCCTATAGGCTGAAGAGGGAGGAGAGGGCGTGGCTAGCGCGGCGCGTGGGTTCGCTTGGGTGACACAATTATAACAACTTTATCTTCGCGGCCGAAACGCATTTTATTGTGAAATACTCACATCTTAGATACTGTACTCAGTTATTCGCATTCAAATAGCGGTGCAATATCACTTTGTGATGAAAAATGTGACGTTTGAAGAGCTACCCGGAGAGCGCGTCTGTCCCCCCGAAAGGATTTACTATATCGAATCGCATCTTTTCATCCTGGGAAAAAGTTTTTGATCCTTTTGTTTTCTCCAGTTGTTCTTCTTTGATTCGGCGGAGCAAACCGTTTGTCCCCGCGTCGCGATTTTCCATGCAATCGTGCGGTGTGTCGCTCGCCGCTGCTGCCTGCGCTGCTGCTCGGAGTCTCGGCTCGGCTTCTTGTAGTGGTGATGAGGGAAAGAAAATGGCGGCGGGAAAAGCGAGTGAAACAGAGGAGGACTTTCCGACACTGACAGCCCAGGAGAGGGATAGTTTGGCCGGGATCGACAGGTCGGAATAGTAACCCCGTGCACGTACACTAACGCACACTTTGAAAATAATTGTTTTCTTTCCTTGCATGTCGAAAATGTTTCTGCGCCGCTCTGCAAGTGATTCTGAACCGCCTATGTTGTCTTCTTGCTTGCAGCTCACTGTTTGGATTTCAGAAGCTTCATGAAGATGGCGCCAGAACGAAGGCCTTGTTGATGAAGGTAGTGAATCTAACTGGGTGTATTTTACGATAAAGCCGCACCATGATTCCCGGGATTTACTCCAACCACCTAACTACCATGCAGGGCAGTGAATTTGCTCTCAAAGTAGCAAGCCAGTCTGAAGGCAAAGTGGCCCACTCGCTTGGGAGACCAAGGCCAGCTAGCCGCAGCCCCTCTTTTAGCCAGTCAGCTAGGCTGCTAGGTAGCTACTCTCATCCGATGAACAGCGACCCTGCACCTGCGACTACGCGGTGTTGCTAGTCATGATAAATGTTAGCCAAGTAGCTATTGCTCTCTTACTGCATCTATTTTGTTAACGTTAACATATCTCAATGTTTGCTAGGCAGCCGCCCTTCCCTGTTAGCTAAATAGCTTATGTTATTCCTTACAGCGAGTCCTTGTGTACTTGCAATTGTACAACCAGCAACGCAACGTCGTCACGGTTTTGTGTAGCACATTGATTCCTGGAAACATTGCACTTAAATGAGAAGTTTTCTGTCATTTGGAGATTGTTTTTTTGCAAACATTATACTCTCATGTCCAACCTAAAACTCAAGTATCTTTATCTAGCCACAACTGGTATAAGGTTTGTGAAAGTTACGTTGTAGCCTCCTTCAGGGTGCACCAAATACAGCTCACCCGTTTACGGTATTTGGTAAGACTAGCTGTGCACGTAGCACTTGCATTGATCTAGGGTCTTGGTCACATTCTGTTGGGTTGTTTTTGTGGCATTGCAATGTCCCACGTAATGCACTTAAGGGCATAATCCGGTCGTTTTCGTTTGTAGTCGGTGTGAACGAGTTGACTAACGTTACGAGTAACGTTAATGGCTGGCTGCCTGTCCAAGATGGCGGGACATGGCGGAGTGACACCGATGGCTATATAACCCATTTGATATGAATATATTCCTCCGAATCGTGTGTGTGTTGCTCAAGTGTGTCTTAAGTGTCCTCTCGGCTCTTTGCTCTTTGTGAAATCGTGTTCCTCTTTCCGACCTAGGTGGTGTCGGGGTCCTTTGTTTACAGTTTTTATTGCCCCTGTTTGGCTCTGCATGTGCTCTCGGACTAGAAAGCTGCATGTTAAACGGGCTCAGTATACCTGTACACAACACACTGCTGGGCTAACGAAGAGCAAAGCCCTCTCTTGTGATTTTGTTGTTGTTATCTTGAACAGTGGATGATGTAGAGAAGATGATGCAGTTGACAGCTCATGGTTTGAGGGGCCATCCGCAGATCTGCTCGCTAGGTGGTGTGGGATACCTAGGAAGTGGGACTACTCCTCTGGCATCAGCCGCACAGAAGCAGCCGAAAGCTCTGGTGTACCATAGAATGCTGAAGAAAACCGTGTGCGTTACAGTCAGTGTATTAGGTTTCAATTTGAACTGCACATTGCATATGGTTAAAGCAGAACAATCTGAGTCCTAACTGATGCAATCGTTTAACACACTATGTAGATTCTTTATATGCTTTTTGGGGGTAATCCTATCATTTAAAACTGCTTACCTGCCCTGTTGAAACAGCCTTTCGAAGGGTCTCTTTTGTCATGAACACTCTGGAATTGGTTTGGTGTTAATGGTTCATGTTATGCGTCATACTTAGTTTATTTTGTGCTTTACATAATGCATTGGTTGACTATGGTGCTTATGGTGGCAGTAAAATTTGACACTCTCATAAGGCATATCTTGCTCCATACTTGGTGTCTGTCGCCAGACTTTCCTCTTACAGTCCTACTCTTTTACACCCTGGTATTAATACACAAAGGTCCTATGGGCACTTTCGCAGTCCAGTTGAATAACTCACAGCCTCAGGTGTCTGTATGTTTAAGTTATTACAGCCAGACAGCAACACCAGTCAGATATGTCATAGTTAGCATGGCTGAATGATTTATCGGGCAGACACTGACTTTACTAAAAACAAAGTGTGTACGAAATGTGACCAATCTACACTAAATACTGTATTTGGGCAGCGTTGTTAAAACATTGCAACAGTGCCATTTTACAAACGTCTATGCAGTCATGCTGACAAAAGGAACAGTTTGGAAGTAATGTCTTTTTACAGTTCCAGGTTAACGTCCACAGTCTGGTTTTATATTGAAAAGAAAAGAGTGCTGAGTATGCCAATACCCAGAGTTTGGGTATTGGGAGATGACTATGTTGGATCCAATGTGTGAAACAGACACTTTAGAAAATAGCAATGCTATAATTCAGATCTTAGACCATGAAATCATGTAGAGCACATTATGGAAATTGCTCTTTGTTAGGTCTGTATTGTAGGGCTGCTGTATTAGTCCTTTTTGCTTTTTTATTTCCCCCCAAGGGCAAATAATCATAAGCTGTTGATGTCTCAGACACAGAAAACACATTATTTAAGTTTTACTTTGCTTCAACAAATGCTTTCTTCATGTTAAGATTCCATACCTGCGCTAGACACGTTGACTCATTGAATAGTTGTCTTCTGCACCCCCCTGATAGAGATGGCTTATGAAAGCAAAATGGCAAAATAACCAGAATTTAGCCTTACAAATAATTAACCTCAACTACGTCTAACTCCAATGTCAGATATTCTGTATTTAAGTCTGCTGAGAATTAGTTGCATAAACTCTCATTTTGTCACATTTTATACGTATTCGAGAGTTTTGCTCATAGCTTATTCGTTTTGATTGACTACCCTGTCTGGCACTTTGGCCACAACGTTGTATGCACTGTTGCTCTAGATCCACTTGCAGATAACTGGGTTTAACATGTCTAGTAACTAGGTGGCAATGACGTAAACTTAGAATAACTAGACAGGAGAACATGTTGAACGCAGGTGTATCACTATTTTTGTTTTCTACATGTGAGACTATCTTTATTGGTGGTCAGTTTTAATTTTTCACCTCGCCCTTTTTTACGTTTAAACTGTGGCACTTTTTACTGCTGTGTTTGCTCAATAGTTAAGAGAGGTCATTTAAAGAGGACAGTATTTCCCATGGGGATTATTCGTGTAAAAAGCAACTTTCCATTTGCACAAGTCGACTTTGGTGCTCTGTAAATTGAACACCAAGCCTGTTCTTGGACTTGGGTTGTGCTGCAGATATAGCATAAAACAAAATCATTGTGTTGCATTGAGGTTATGCACTAGGTTGAAATCAGTTAAGGAACACATGCTGCATGGACCTACCTGGCCTTTCTTGCAAAGATAACATGAAATAAAGGGCCTGTGTGTAATGGTGGGCAATATAGATATCATATCTGTAATACATATCTATATTTTGTGGCTAATCCAGGGAAGTAAATGTGTGACAAAATGTAAAGTAAATGCATGGCACAACAAGTATATAGATCCAATATTGATATAAACGGTTGTTGAAACTACTTGTAGATCCTGCTCATTGGTTGGCAACATTGTCTGCATTGGCGTATGAAGAATTATCTGACGATTGAGAGTGTGTATTGTCGTATCACCCAGTCATGCATGGTGGAATAACATAGTCATAGTCCCCAATGATTCTTAATGCTGCCTAGCTAGTCTGTTCCTTTTGTGTTGCTCTAGTTCTCAACTCATATTAGGACGTCTGATAGCTAAACAGTGTTTACATAATTTTTAATGGTTTTAGTCTGTGTCTAAAAGCATGTGCAGGTCTTTCAAGTCAACCTTGATATTCTCTTACATCTTGCCTCGATACCTCAAAATAACTATGTGGCACTTCAGAGACTATGTATGTATCCGCCATACTCATGCTACTGTCGTGCACCTCAAAAAATCTAACAACACAGAGGCGCAAAAACAGATTGGTCAACTTGCTTCCTCTCACAAGTTTCCAATGTCGGTGGAGATTGTTGATAGTGACGAAAACATGAAGGAAGATGAGGACAGGCTCAGTAATCTGCTGCTTGTCCTTAACTCCTATCTAGCAAAAACCCATCTCCACTGCAAACCTTGTCCTCACCACAATCGCTGCTCTCATGCACACTCGATGAAAAAAGGTACACACGGCGTTTGTTCGTGGTAGTAGTAGCGGACTCCTACTCAATGATGAGACGCTTCCAACTTTCAGGGTAGTTTTTATTACACTTAATTATTTAAAAAAAGCAATATTACAATGTGAAAATGTTGACATTGCTCAGCCTCAACATAATGCATTCATCTGTTTTCTAACTGTCATACACACTGAACTTCTCCCATATTTTGTATGTGTGCCACGGAAATGACAAAATGTTGAAGTGTCAACCCCAAGTCGTCTGTAATGAGGAAGAGGACTGTTGTCTGATAGTTGATTGGGTTGTGAAGAGTTGTCTGTGAGACTGCTCTGGCTTCTGAGTTGAATTTAATACATTTCAATGTCCATCACTTGTTTAGCTCTAGTGAGTTTGCCTCTGTCTGTCTTATTAGTTTCTGCATATGCTATCTTGGCTAAATAATTTACTTCCCTGTCTCCTGATAACCATATAAAATAACTATTTGTGCTTCTAGACATGACGACGCTACTCACCAAAGGCAAATGTCACGTCTTCTCTGTGTTGTGGCGGTCAAAGGTAATCAATTGGGCTTCTATTTCAATGAAGCAAAATGATCTCCAGTAGAAACTGTGAGATGAGAGATGCAGTGTTATCCACCTCGTATTAACTTGGGAGCCATTTCTCACTTTTCTATACTGATGCTGCTGCCTCTCTTTGGCTTTCAATGGCAGAGCAGTACTCTGCATCGGGGACCTATCTTTGATGTGATGTCAGGACATGGAGAATATGTACTAGATTACGTTTTACAACTTAGGACTTCTTGTGTGATCAGTTGCCTAGTTAGAATAAAAAAGTTTTGTTAAATTTAACCTGGCTTTGATTTTACCCCCTTTTTGCATGCACACTTAAAATTGTTCCAATAGAAACTAATACATATAAACTCAAATGTTTTAATATAGAGATGTTGCAGGGACAAGGTATTTTATTATACTGGTGTGATTTGTTTGTATCAGTGGTTAAATTGAACATTAATGATTTAGAGAAGATTTCAAAATATTGAGATATTGCATCGCTCCATATTACCTAGAAGTACTGTGATAATGTTCATAGGGTGTGTATGGCTCTGTATGTTCACCGTAGACACCACTCACTTGTAATTTGTCTCCAAATACTCAGTATAGTTTCGAATTTATTTAGCTCTTTTTTTGGTTTATGTACCTCCTTTTTTATTTCTGTTACTTTCCATACTTACCTGTACTTATTGTATCTCATCTGCACTATACTTCCCACTACTTCAAACATGCTTTAAGTACATTTTATAAAAACGCTTTAAAAAAAGGAAACATTAGTTTCGCTTTTGAACTAATTAAAGATCTTGTTGCATGGCATCCATATCACAGGTAGCAGCGACTGTTGTATCTCTTTTTATCAGGACAGAGAGATCTCTAATATAAGTCAACAACAACAACAACAACACAAAGCCCCGAGCACAGGGTGACCTCTAGCTCACACGGCAGTGTGCGCCCCATGTGGGATGAGTCCTTGGCAGTGGCCAGGCTCTTATCCGACCCGCAGCCCTCTCCCCCATTTCCTGTGTATCTCCACTATCTAATACAAATGCATTAAAAAAAAAAAAGCCCCAAAAATAATCTTTAAAAACATAAATAGCCTTCAGCACAACTCCTTATCTTCAGCAAACCGCGTTCCAGTTAGTTAGTGTAGGGCCGATATGTATCTGCTGCAAAGAACGTGAGTCAACTTGGCCAGAATTAGGGAGCTGACGTCAGCCATGCTGTGACTTTCAAAAGGTCTGAGTGGTTTTCTCTCTCTCCCTCTCTAGTTCCCCGCTCTCCTCTCCCCCCAAACCCCCCCCCCTCGTGTTTCTTTTTCTTTGTATAATGCAGACATGGACGATGCGGTTTTTCCCCAATCTCTGTCAGCCACCGTGCATGTATAACAGACACACACAGTGGAGAGACAAATAGCTTTTGTGTTTTCCCCCAGGCTGTCCGCTGCTACGATTCGCTCGTCCTTAAGGCCGAGGGCAAAGTGGAGCCGGAGTTATTCTGCCAGCTAGGCCTCTTCAACCTCCTCTTGGAGGATTACCCGAAAGGTAAAGTAATCTCTCCTCTTCACCTCCAAGAGGTTTGTAGAGTCGTCCGTTCCTCACATGATTTTGTACAGAGACACGGTGTGTGCATCTGGAGACATGCAGTTGGTTCCATTCCAGCTTTACCTAAATGCTGACTGTCCACGTTCCATTTTAGTGGTGTTGTGGTGGCATTGATAAAGCCTCGGCTTCACTCTCCTGTTTATTCACAGCATTATCTGCATACCAGAGGTACTACAGTTTACAGTCAGACTACTGGAAGGTGAGACACACAAACACACGTGCCTGCATGCTCCCTTTCTCATTCAGTTAGTGATACTATCACGCCCTGTCAATTTCTCACACACGCACGCACACACACAAACTTGCTTTCGTTCCTGCACACTGACTTGCGCACACACAGGAAGCATGTATCTCGGTTTGGTTACATGCTGGCGTAAAATGCGGTTTCAGGTTTTGTGTCTGAGGCGTATTCTGCTTCTTTCCTATTTAGTTGACACTTTGCGGTGAGATTAATATTTACGTATTGGTTTTTCTGATTACTGAACCACGTAGCTTCAAGGTTATGTAAAGGTGTATGGCTTTTGTTTACAAGGGCACATACTGTATCCGAGACATCTGATTACATTTTGAACTTGGTTGCATAAATCTGTATAATCTCTTTATTTGAACTGTATGTCCTAATGGCCTCACACCTCTTTCTATCCTACCCAGAATGCTGCCTTTCTGTATGGCCTGGGAATGGTCTACTTCCATTATAATGCCTTTCAGTGGTGAGTACCAACTCTCATTATGGAAAAATCTTTTCTCATTAGTAGTAGTGGTGTAACGGACCCTAGTTAAGCTGTTGTCTGTACGGATCAACATTCATGATTCTGAATGCATGTGAACCACGTTCCACTTCACCCATAATAATAGCGTGAAATAATACAGGCAACACAATTTTCGCGAAAGCAAACTCCGCTTCTCAGCTTGAACACATAGTGTTTAATGGCAGTTCTTAAAGTAGTAAATGGAAAGCATTACAAAAGAATAGTGCTTTTGTGCTGATCCGATCCATGAATCCAAACTGTTATCTGAACCGTGAGTGTTGTGATCGGTTGTGCCCTTAATGTAAAGCATAGACTCTTTTTTGACCACTTCCACATTAAAGCATTTAATAAAAAAAAAAAAAGTACAGTGAAAAAGGATGGCTGTGGTGTTAATGGCATAGTTTCACTTTTGGAAAATTTGCGGAGAAAAGTTAGATGACAAGACCAAAACCACTCAAGTCTTTACGGTAAATATGAAGCTGCGGCCCATTGCCGGTTAGCTTAGCTTGATGCCAAACAGAACTGGCAAAAAATACATATTCTTGTTCTGTTGTGCATTTTAGTACTCTAAAGGCTGAACCAGTTTGGTTTGTAATGCAGCTGAACATGCTCTAAACAAGGCCAATAATGCACAGGATTGCACAGTTGAGTTGTAGTCTGTTTATGTGTTTGTTGTTACCAGCGGGGAAGAAATGCTTGTGTGAAGCTATCCTATATTGTTTCCATGGTAACACCACAACCAGAGAGTAATGGGCTGTCTTAAATCTCTGGACAGAATAAAAAAATTAAAAAAAATAAAAAAAAACTTCCAGACGCAAGCTTCAGCAGATATAGCTATTATTCTCAGTGGCTGCAGGCAAACTGCAAATAGTGTTCAAGAGGCACATGCAAATGCAGTATTTTGAAAAGGCCTAGGACATCTGTCACGCCTGTAACGTTTCTTATATGGCAAGAGCTATACGTCAACATTTCAGCTACCTCAATAAAAGCAAATAGAGCTTGTACCGGTGAACTCGGTGCTGCAGAATTAGTTATTAAGCTGCCGTCTGATTGTGAACCAAGCACAGCAAAACAAGTAACATATGGCGTGCTATCTCAGTTACTGTGGAAGGAACAGCTTTAGTGTTCAGTTCAAGATTGCAACCATGCAGCGTGACTTGAATGAACACCGACAACAGAATGTGCAGCACCTTAGATCGTGTTCACGCCTGTTCTCCCTTTCTCAATGTCCAGAACAGACACGAGTTTGCTTTTAGTTTCAATCCTTGTCGGAGTTTAGAGATTTCTCACAAACAACCTGGTCTTCGACGATCCAGTCTCATCCTACGTCTTTTTTTCACGTGTTTTCATTCCCTCTTTCTATTTGTAATACTGCCCTTCCCCCTTCTCTTCATCATGTCCTCCATTGGTCCCACAGGGCGATCAAAGCATTCCAGGAGGTGCTGTACATTGACCCAGGCTTCTCCCGGGCCAAGGAGATCCACCTTCGCCTGGGTCTCATGTTCAAAGTCAACACAGACTATGAGTCAAGCTTAAAGGTAGGTCCGGGTTGATTTCATTTCCTCTAACCAATTCAATTTTATTCAATTTTTCCAGCAACCAATAGGGCTGAACAATATGAGGAAAAATGCGGTAACGTTGTTGAACATCCTGACAACAATATTATTTGCGATAAATAAACGGATCTTAAAGTGTACTCCGTTCTGCATTTCTGCTGCTTTCACTACAACAAATTGCTTGTTAAAAGTCCCACTGTCATTTCTACCCATGTTCTCTCGCAGCATTTTCAGTTGGCTTTGATTGACTCCAACCCCTGCACTTTGTCCAAAGCTGAAAGTAAGAATCTATTTATTTTTATGTATTTACTTATTAATAATATCCCCCTTCTAATGATAGAAATTGCAGACCGACTGACTGACTTGTTAGACATACAGCAAATACATACATGTATTTGTTTTATATGTATTACACATTGCATCCCATTATTTGTTGTGGTATAAATATCCAAACTAGAGCCATTCTCAGTCGGTCTTGGAATGATCAGCCTACAGAGGGAATAGTGTCAGAAAAACTCCACATCTTATTGTGTTCTTGTTCAGCTGCTGGGGTTCAGTCCTTTATTCCATTATTTGATGTGCCACTGCCATGTCATCACTCCCGCCGGGTACCTGTTACCTTGGCGACGGCAATATCCATTTTTTTCACTGTTTGCCTTTCCCTTATTGTGTCGTGCACGCACACACACAGACGTAGCAAGGGCAGCCCCTGTCTTTCTTTCTTCTCTCTCTCTCTCTCTCTCTCTCTCTCTCTCTCTCTCTCTCTCTCTCTCTCTCTCTCTCTCTCCCACTCCCTCCCTCCCTCCCTCCCTCCATCTGCTAAGAGTCACTCAGGCAGCTTAGATCAGACACTGCAGCGCTTCAGACAAAGGAAGGTGCCGCCAGGAGCACAGCTACCTATCTGGTTAGTTACACTTAATGTAGACCGGCAACCTTGGGTTTCTGACACCTCTTTACTGACCACGCAGCACTACTTTTCAAAGACTATGAGGAGCAATAACTTTCAGTAGGGGCGGGAAACCTTTCTTAAATGCCTAATAACCTCAGCCTAACGTCTCCTTTTTCTTTCTTTTTACAGTTCAGTTCCACATTGCTCATTTATATGAGATTCAGGTAAGTGCTTACTTCTATCTAACCTGTGTGTAAGTTGTGCTTTCTCCCAAGGACTCAAGACATATGTTTGGTTTCTGTCTTTTGCAGTTGTAAAATAGAAACAAGCTCTGTGTGTTGATTGAGTGTCTAAGGCGATGCCTCATCATAACCCAGGCATCTAAATTTGAGGGATCGCCCTGTTTTGTTTTTTGAACCAGGTGCTGACAAATTAAGGAGGGAGCAGGGTGCGTGAGTGGGTGGCATGCGGGAGGGAATAGGAGATTACTCGCAGCAGATCGACAGGGTTGCCATGGAAACAAGAGTCTGTCTCCCACCTCTTTTGTATGCTGGTGGTCTCTCTCTTTATGTTCTCTCTTCAGTAGAGAAGTACAGTAGCTCTAGCCGGCGCTTTGAGTAGCAGCGCGACCCGACTAATGTACAGTATGGTTGTATTTTTGTGCTGTGTCAGAACACACACACTGCAGTAGAAGTCTCAGACTCAGGTTGCATGCTGCCTGTGAGCAGCAAATCTTTGTAACTAAATTTGGAGGAGTAGGGAGGGCCATAAAGAAGGTTACAATGGCAATCCTGTTTTGTAATGCTGAGCATTCGAAAGTTAAAAAGACAGACAAGAGGGATGACCTGGCAAGAGTCACGGATTAAAATTGAATCCTTGATGCTGTAAAGAACTTCACTCTTTTTTAATCAGCATTTTTACTTTCTCCTCTCCTCACCCTCTCACTGTCCCATTACTCTCTTTGACCTTCTATTCCTCACTGCTCCTCCACTCCTCATATCCAGAAGAGGTACCGGGCTGCCAAGGAGGCCTATGAGAGCCTTCTGCAGACGGACAATCTTCCTGCACAGGTGAAGGCCACTACCCTGCAGCAGCTAGGTAAGAGTGCGCACAGAACCATATATTTCTAGGGGGACTTCTTTTCCTGTGAAGCTGAGAACACTCCTGTTTCGTCTCAACTAGGGCTGTACAATTAATCGCAATTTTGAAGACATCGCAGGGGGCGCAATATATGTTAAGAGCAAAATGTGTAAAACCAAAGTGTCGTGGTTACCTCCCCTTTCTGTGCTTTGCCTGCCCAAATGTTGCCCATCCATTACTTAGAAATAGCTCATCCTGAGGAAAGCTCATTGTGGGACTGGCTCTAGTGGCTGTTATTCTGCACCATGGCTGAAATTTGGGAAAGAGACTTAAGAAATGGTATTAGGGGACCACTAAGATCTATATAAAAGCATCCAAAGAGCACCATGTCATGGGACCTTTAATAATAATACAAAAATGATCATTCAAAAGTTTCGGCCCACACTTTGGCCATGCTCAGGTGAAAGGCCTGAAATGAAAGTATCCTTTCGGAGCGTTACGCTGTTGTGTGTTCTTCTCTGAACAAAAATGATCATTCCCTCCAATACTGTGAATCCAATCACAATATCAGTCAAAATAATCACAATTACATATTTGACTCATAATGTGCAGCCCTAGTCTCAACAAAGATGTTAGTGGTGCTATGAGTCAACGATGTGTGACTGTTTTCCAGGCTGGATGCATCACACGGTGGAACAGCTCGGGGACAGAGCCAGCAGGGACAGCTATGCCATCCAGTGTTTGCAGAAATCTCTGGAGGCCGACCCCAACTCTGGACAGTCCTGGTACTTCCTTGGCAGGTACGTCACACACACACAGTCGCAACATCAGAAGATGATGTCATTTAGCGTTGCAGTGCTTGTGACATTGGCTAAATAAAAAAACTGAAGTGATGGTCATGGAAATGTGGTTAAGTATGTAACAAGTAAAAAGAATGACTCAAACAACATCAATGAATTGGTCCTGGGATTCACACTGTGTCCTGGAGTAATTGGTGATAGTTGATTGGTGATTTTGTTTAGGTAGTTTAGTTGGTCCTGCTCAGGACTTTTGAAGACTTGTGACTTTTGAAAGTGTGGATAGTTAATTGAAAGGCTTTTGTTTTTTCTGGACAATAGTCTGAAGTTATAACATGAAATACTGATGCTCTTAGCCAGTCTGTTGGAGTCAGGATCGGCCGGGGCCTGTTTTTAATAGATCAGGAGTTATCTGTGCCATCCAGCATTGCTCTCTATCAATCACAGGCACTGCTTCTTAACCCAATATTGTGAGCAAATGTGGTGAATGGGGAAAAAACCTGCATGCATCTTACCTCTAATTTCAAGTTGTCATTTTAAGGTAATGGGAATTCTAATATTAGCCTGACTTAAATTGAGATCAGGGGGCAAAAAAAAACCTTGATCACATGAAATGCCATCCCAAAACTTTACAGTGTGTTGCATGCAGTCTTATACTATAAAGTTCAAATGACGATAATGTGTAAAAAGAAGCTCTATGAATTAGTTATTTGACACATTTGCCTAAATGCTTTCCATGTCTGTAGCACAACCCTTACAGCCTGTGTCTCCTGCAGGTGCTACTCTAGTATTGGGAAGGTCCAGGACGCCTTCATCTCTTATCGGCAATCCATAGACAAATCAGAGGCCAGTGCAGATACCTGGTGCTCTATAGGGTAAGGGTCAATCTGTTCAATCAAGGCTGCAGTTACCTTCTCTTTTAATAGTGTGTATATATGACAGACTGTTGAAATACATGAATGCAAGCCACTATTGTCACTTTTTAAGATTTCTGAATAAATGTTTGGGAGTGACCTATATTCTTACCTTTTTGTCTTTTGTTTTCCAAATCTATTCACCCATTCTACCTTAATTTTCCCAAATTAACCCCTTGATTCACTCACTTAATTATCCCTTGCACTTCCATTGTCCTTTTTGCATGGGAAAAAAACACATTTGTTTATCTCTCCTGTCCATCTTTATCATCAATTCCTCCTCATTTTCACTCCTGTCCCTTCCTCATTGCTTCTTCTCGCTGCACCTCTGTCTTTCTCCCATGCACCCCTTCCTCCATTCTCGCTTCCATCCGCCTCCTCATCCCCCACCCTTAGGGTGTTGTACCAGCAGCAGAACCAGCCCATGGACGCGCTGCAGGCCTACATCTGCGCCGTGCAACTGGACCACAGCCACGCCGCTGCCTGGATGGATCTGGGCACGCTGTACGAGTCCTGCAACCAGCCGCACGATGCCATTAAGTGCTACATCAACGCCACACGCAGCAAGGGCTGCACCAACACCACAGCGCTAACCCACCGCATCAAATGCCTGCAGGTGGGTGGAGAGTGGAATTTAAAGCAAAAGGCGCCCAATAGCAATGGGTTTTTGGATGCAGCTTCAATTTTATAGTCCTATATATGGAGAATGTGATAATAAAAAGATGATTGAATGCAGTTGTCAGTAACCGCATTTAAACGGGTGTGGTAGACCTGCAAAAATAGAAGCAAAGTGAAACTGAAGGGGCTGTCATTTTGCGCGCACACACACACACACACACACACACACACTCGCTCACACTCGCACACACTCTGCCAGTCTGGATATCATTAGTTTAAAGTATGTGTCTGGCTCTGTATTAAGGAAACTTGGCATGCATCACAGCTTTCCTCCAATATCTTTTTTAGTGTAGTTGGTATTAAAGTGTTGAGAAAGAACATCAGTGAAACGCCTAATGACACACGCTGTCATGTCATTAACTGAAACGGCTGCCTGCTATTTAAGTAATTTGTGCGCTACACAGGTGTTTTAACTGAGCGCAATTGGCCGTATGTGGCAGCTGGTGTACCTGGACAAACAAAGATTTATATTTACTATTTTATTGAAATAGCAGATTACAGATCAATCTGAAAATGCCTGGATTAGTTTGGGACATCACTAATTGAAATTGCTGGCTGCTGTTTATTTGTTCTTGCTGCTCTGGGGCTCAGACCAGATTCACCCAAAGCTGTTCGGTGCATCTCGTGTGTAGTATGGCCAGAGGACATGCAATTAGTGCCACAAAATGAAGACAAAATAAAAAACAGTTACAAGAGTTTCTCTCATTATGCCATTTAAAATGCATGCTGAGAAATACACAAATACCTTTTGAAAAGCCCTTGCCAGTGCAAGCTGATGGTTGGCTCCCTCAGCAGCGGCGGCCTCTGGTTTTTCTTAACTCTTCTAAAATGTAAAGTCCTTTCCTCTGCCCTTTGCTAGCATCCCTGTGAAGCCACAACTGTGTTAAATAAGTCTATTTAATTCCCCAGGGATGTGATTAGGGTATCCTATTGTGAAAAAAGGAAACATTATGCGTACAAGACCTAAAAGCCTACAGAGAGAAAAACCTGAGAAACTGAATCAAGTGTCCAGAATGCAATAAAACTGACCAGGGATCTCTATTTTTGCCTGACTTACACCTCCCATTCTTTCATGACCTTAACTCATGCCTGGCTGATAGGTAGTTGCTCCTTACTGGAACCTCTTTTGCTGCGTATGCTGTGCAGCGTAATAAAAGGGAAACACATTGTTGCACCCTTGAGAGTTAATTAATTACCTTCATTTTAAGGATTTTTTAAGTCCTTTTGAAGACAGATTGTTTCATGGGGAAGCCAACAATTGCCGACCCAAACTTGCCCTTCCATAGATTTAACAACCGTGGTTTAGACAATCCCCATATTTCATTTGTTAATTTATTCATCTATACTTTTGTCCAAGCAATGTCATTGTCCTTTACATATGCATGACGGAATGTTACATTTTCCACCAGTTATGTTAATGCCATGCATAAATCCATGGCATTAAGGCAAGCTCACAGGCTTGTTTTAATGGAATTGTGAATGTGTCCGGGATTACTGTTACTGAATGTCATTCGAGTACCTCCTTGTGTGGTTGATGTACACAACATAGGTCTATTAGCCAGCCAAGACACAAGTTTGCATATTGCTGTCAGTTTCCAACCTAGCTTCACTTGTGCTATAACCTCTACCTATTTACCATTGCTGATCATTTCCTTGTTTTGAGGTCATCGTTTTCCTCCCCTCCCCCCCAAAAAGCCTTGTGTTTTATTATTTTTTTTGTTTTTTCACGTCGTTTTCCATTCCCCTAGGCTCAGTTGAGTAACCCCCAGCTCAGTAGCCTACAGGGTAAAAGTAAAATGCTCCCTCTTATTGAGGAGGCATGGAGTCTACCAATCCCAGCTGAGCTAACCTCCAGGCAGGGAGGCCTGAGCAGTGCACCACAGCAGGTGAGAGACCAGATAGAGCAACTTACACCTCCTCCTCCCCCACCCACTCCCTCCCCTCCCTCCCTTCCCTGTGACTGAGTGCAAACTCAGACACATAAGAACTCAAACACTTAATCGTAATGTACACGCAGACACACCTGCAGGTCAACAAATGCGCATGCACTGTTGTCCATACTGATGGGTAACACTTGAGCTTAACTTCCCCTTTTTGTGTGTGTCGGTCTAAAGAAGCCAGCCACAATATTCTATGAATACCTTTTTTTTAACTCCAAAATGAATGCTATTACACTCAGATTGGAGACTTTGACTTTATTGTAAATGCACTGTTTCCGCTTCAAGGTAACAGAAATTGAATACCAAGTTATTACTCACACTATTTTCAAGTGTGACATGTCCAGGTCATGGCTGCTTTATGGCATCGGTTTGGAACGAGGCGAGGTCTAGCCAAGTGTTGCCCAGTCCTGCACCCCCCTTTTCTTCTCCACAGCACAGTTGTCACTCGGCTTCACCCATCACGCTCAGTTCGAAACCAAAACCAATAAATCAACAAAACACTTTTGTCTTTCCCATTCAATTTCCCTTTCTATTTTTTCCTGTTTTTAATCTAATTTGGTAATCAGGAACCCCCCCTCCCCTGCAGTTCATTCACAAATCCAGTTTTGCTCTTTATCTGCTTTGGTTAAGAGCGGGAGATGATAATTCTTACACTCATTGACGTGCGGCCTTTTTGGCGTTTGACCCTGCCCCAGTGTGATTGGTGAGGTCGTGCTGCCGTAGAGTATACCCCGGCTTCCCATTGGCTCTGTCCATCTTCCTCCCCTTTTCAGTAGTTGACCTTAGATGTCCTGGAGCTGCTCACAAAGCGCCAGCAACGCCCCCTAGTGTTTCATTACCACGTCACTCATTCATGCCCATCACACTGTAGATGCGAGTAATTCTGTTGTGTTTGTGTGTGATCACTTTTGTGTGTCTTATTGACCTCTAGCATCGTTGATTTATTGGCTTTTACTTGGTGAGAGTCAATTCGCTGTGAGACTTATTCCAATGGGAATGCTTATGGAACGGGGACATTTTGGATAGGGTCAGATTTAACTTCATACATAACATTTTTTGTTGGTTTGCCCACTTATTGCAATGCACTTTACATAGATGAAATGTATGTAAATGTATTTTTTTTTTAACTCTAAGTTCGGGTGGAAACGGAATAAGAGACTTCAAAGGACTATAGAAGTGTAGCAGTCAATCATTCAACTTATTTTAAAGGCTGTAACAAAACAAAAGCAAGCTAATGCTACTCCATTTTAAAAGCAACAGTGAGGTGTTGTTAAAAATAAATTCCTGGGCAGTCACACCTAGCTCATAGTCGTCGTCTCCCCCCCCCCCAAGATGTAATGGTAAGTCTGTCAGTGTGTGGAACGTGTTTTTACCCTTTCACTTTAAAGTTTGAATTATGCTATTGTACCCTTAAACCGCTGCAGCTGCCTTTTTACATTGTCTGAAAGTGCAATACGGAATACATGGATTTGCTGTAAAGAATTTATATTAATAGTTGAGTTGAGAATTAACTTTGAGGGCTGCAGGTGTTGACACGAAGCAGTAGTGATGATTTTCTACCAAGAGAACTACCCCGGGGCTGTTGTTGCTCTATGAAGTAACACCTTCAGATACACAGGAATGTTTTTGCTCTACATGTCCTGCTTGTTTGTTTAAGCGCCAACACAGAATCACAGTATTGCTCTCTTTTTCTCTCTTTCTTCTTATTCTCCATCCCTTGCTTTGCTTTGCCCTTTGACCACTTCCGCTTGCCGTACTATGTTTTCTCCCTGTTTGCTACTTGATGAATAAACATTCTTGATTGCTTTTTCCACACTCCCTCCATTTAATTTTCCATTATTTGTTTTTGCCACTCATTTCCCCCACTTGCTTTACGCTTTCCTGTCTACCATAACCTTTTTGTTATGTCCTTTCATGTACGTTCTTTTCCTCCATACGTTTCCTTTGCTTCCCTCCGCCTGCACTCCCGCCATCCTCTCCCCTCCAGGCTTGTAAGCCCAATCACAGTGCAGAAGGTGGGGGCTTGGGTCAGTCTCTGCCCCCTCACGTGGGCCCACTGGGCCAAGCAGAGGACCAGTCCTGCCCCACCAAGAGGAGGAGAGCCTCCAGCCCCGCCAAGGTAAAAACCACAGTGACGGCGTCATTTAACTGCTGCTTTCCTCTCATAGCAGGCAGAGTTACAGTCATGCCGTTTAATCAGTACTCTGTCCTTAACTACTTCCTTTACACCTTACATGTTATGCATATTTTCAATTTTATAATGGGTTTTTCAGGGTGATTCATGGGTCAGTAACCCACCACAGCAGCCAGTTCCCAACTGGTACCTCTCTCCGCAGAAATTACAGGTTAGTAATAGCTCTCATCTCATATTAAACTTAAGTTTTATTATCTCTACTTACGTGAACTATTTTTTTTGTGGCTGTTTATCTTCAGGCGCTGGAACAGATGCGGAGTAACCGGGCAAGCCTAAAGCCCCAACAGCTTCAGATTTTGGGGCAGCTGGAGGCTCAGCTCGCCATGATGCAGCAGCACCAGCACCAGGTAAAAACCTCTCCTGTTTCTCTCACTCACTCACTCACTCACTCACTCACACACTTGGATCAAACATTTACATGTGTCACTTGGCTGTTAATTAACTAAATTAAATCAATTTTACATTAAAATGATTTACTGGTCCTTATCTTGGTCTAGTATTCCCTCTTCTTGTCAGGTTCAAACAAGGCCTAGGACTGTTGAATCAACATGTATTTACCTTCAGAAACTTCTATTTCCATACATTATGCACATCTGCACCCATGAATGCTTGGACAAATTATGTTTTACATGACTGACCGCGTATGCATGAAGATCCGTTCACTACATGATTTTTCCACAGTAACCTGTGTTAAAGGCTTACATCCATAAATGTTAGAATAAATGGTCTCAGTAATCCAGAGTGTGTAGACACTGCATGATCTGTGATGCTACTGTGGCATTCAGACCTTACATGAGCTACTCAAATCCTTTTCATGGTGTCGTGCCATGCATGGCTGTTCAGCCGTTGTGGTTTGGCACATTATACGATGCAAGTGAGAGCAGGAAAGTTTAAACATGGACAGATGGCAATGTTCACATGTTTTTCTAAATGACTCTGAATTGTCTTTTGGTGGTAAAGTTCACCCATCTGGGTCTCTAACCAGGTTTTAACAAACCATAATAAATGACACAAAATACAAGTTTCAAGCTTTAATTACAATTAAACTGTAGTGTTTTATGGTTGTCATCTTTTTCATTTATAGATGAGACAGAATGCCTCAGGAGGTCAGGTGCGCCCCTCTCTCCCAAACGGCCCCACCACAAACTCCCTCCCCTCCCCTAACCCCAGCCTCCACCCCACCCGGCCCCACCTGGGACCCCAGCGGCCCCTGTGCCCGCCTCAGCCACTGGCCAATGGGCCCGTGGGCCCTGGGACACATGGACACTTAGACTCCCTCCCTGTGGGTGTTAGTAGTAACAGTAGTAATAATCAGTCAGGGCCCATAGCCACAGGACCCAACGGAGATGTGCCTTACCTGCAACCTGCCGGCAGCGGCGACGCAGCACTGCTACCTCACACCTGCACAAGCACGCAAACACAGGACGCCACGCCACGCCAGGGCCTGCACCTAAACTCCTCTCAGGTTAGACATCACTCACTGCTGTTGTTTTTTCAGTGCCTGTGACAGAGCATCCACACGTCCCAAACAAGCTCCCTCTTGCAGGTTCTCCAAAACCTCAGCTAAGAAATTACGTAATTAGGACAATTTCTTTTATTTGTAAAATAGTTTCATCCTGCTGTCTGTTGTTAAATCCATCAAGTGGTTTCTTGAAAATGGCTGTGAAGTCCCTCCCGGGAGACTGTAAATAAAAGTGTGCAGGAATTCTTACGTGTTCTATCTTCAATTTCTGGTACAGAGCCAAGATATGTACATAGCACATGTAAGAACCCCGCCTGGACTTTCTGCTTTCCCTCATTAACAGTTGCTCTCTTCTTCCTTCAGGGGCTTCAGAAGGGGTGTGTTCCACATGCGACGGGCTCCAGTAGTGAGGGGACCCTCTCTCAACCCCAGACCCCTAACTCCATCGCCCCTGTGCACCCCACCAATCAGGTTGGACATTCCACTAATGCCCCATCGCCACGACAGCAGGCCCACAACCACCTCCCGTCCCCTCCCTCCCTCCCCCACTCCTCTACCTCAGGTGGAGCAGCACCTGGTGCGTCCGCTACCAAAGATAGCAACACCACAGCCGCCCTCGTCATGGCAGCCGCATCCCTCGGCAATGGGGGCTCCGAGGGCAAGACTCCATCGCCACAGCCATCATCTGATGGCAAAATGGCGCAGGCAGATGGCCTGGCCAATCACGTGCACTCGGGGGAGGGCAAGGTGGCAGAGGGTGGCGAGAAGCCGAGCCTTAGCGCAGACAATCCCAGACTATCTGCCCTGCTGGAAGGCGGGAAGTACCCTGTGGGGGGTGAGGGACCGTCACAGGGGACAGCATCCACAGCATCCACCACGTCCGAGTCCCACAAGAAAGTCAACAACATCCACCCGGCTGTCCTGCCCTCCACCCCCCACGCACAGGGCAGCTCGGCCGCCTCCTCGCCCATCTCCGCCATATCCACCGCCACGCCCTCCCCCAAATCCTCAGAACACACCCAAACCGGTGTCCACAGTCCCGCTATCGCCGCCGCATCTACTGCACCTGCCGTAAACGGTAACGGCAAAGCAGGTATCTCCGAGGACTCTCAAAGCCCGATGAAGACGGAGCCGCCCACTGTCACCAGTCTCAAAGCTACGCCTCCCCATGCACACAGCTCCTCATCATCATCGTCATCGTCATCTTCAATATCAATCTACCCCAGCTCCACAGACGTGCTGAAGGCCTGCAGGTGAGACTGAAATCCCTCATTGTTTTTTCTTTTACATTGTGGTATCCTGCAGATGCACTCAGACAGTATCCTGCCAGCCCCCTTTAATCCCTGGCAAGAATAATTGCTGTTAGCGAGGAATTTACGGTGTAGACAAAAGATTTAACACAGTACGGCTATACCAGATCTTTAAAGGTCCCATGGCATGAAAGTTTCACTTTGAGATTAATATGAGTTGCCCAAGCCTCCCTATGGTCCCCCAGTGGCTAGAAATGGCGATAGGTGTAAACCGAGCCCTGTGTATCCTGCTCTGCCTTTGAGAAAATTAAAGCTCACATGGGCCAATCTGGAATCTTGCTCTTTATGATGTCATAAGGAGCAAGAGTACTTTCCCTTTCCCTGCTTTGCTTGCCCAGAGAATTTTGCCCGCCCATGAGAGAGAGACATAATAGATTTCAAACAAGCAAAGTGGAAGTTGGTGAAGGCCACACCCTAGATGTCTCTAGTGGCTGTAATTCTGCTCCAAGGCTGAATGTTGGGAAAGAGACTTCAGATATGGCATTAGGGGACAACTAAGGTTTATATAAAAGCATCCAAAGAGCACCATGTCATGGTAATTCGGACAAGGACAAGTTTAGTAGTGTGTACACATGGAAATGGTCTTGATTAGTGGAAATGGGTGGCTGCTTCAGTGTGTATGAATATGAAACTTGGAAATGTGTGCATCTCACTTACATAGAAATGTTGGTTATGCTGCGTCACGTTTAACATTTAAAACCCATTTATCAAATGCCTTGTACTGTAAATGTACTTTTTTTAATAATATATATATATATATATATATATATAGAAACCATGACTGTACTGTTGGATATATTTCTTGCCTGTTTTTCAAAATATTACAGGTGTGAAGTTATGTTTGGTACTAATTGTTGCTTGCATTGTGTGTTATGGTAACAACAATTTGTGAAAAAAATCCATCAGTTAAAAGGCTTCCGCTGTATATTAAATGGTGCATGTAAGAGACGCACCATTGTGGTTTGTTTTGAAGATGTCTCCTCCCTGTGGAATTTCAGAGGAACTACAGAACAAAAGGAGAATTATTATGTAACTGTAAACAACACCGAAGGCTACTGGGCAGCCTTGTTGCCATGCAGATGTTATTTAGCGCAGATTAAATTGCTTGCACTTTTTTTTTTACGTGGAAACAAATTCTCCCCTAATTTACATTTGATTGGTAAAACGTGGCATCACCATGCATAGAGTTAAGAGAATTCTGTTAAATGGACTGCCAAGGAGTATTAGTAGATAAGATCTGAGGTAGGACAGCAAGTCTACTAAGTATTATTTACCGGCGTGTTATTTCCCTGTCTGTTTTTCCTTGCCCTGGTTATATTCTGTGCGTTGTATCACTACTGCTGCTGTCACTGCAAACATTTTCTGCATTGTGTGTGTGTTTGTGTGTGTGTGCGCGCAGGAACCTGGGGAGGAATGGTCTCTCCAACAGCAGTATCCTCCTAGATAAGTGCCCCCCGCCCCGGCTGCCCCCTCCACCCTCACCAGCCCTGCCCAAAGACAAGCTCAACCCCCCCACACCCAGCATCTATGTGAGTATTTCCCAGGGGGCCACAAGCTACTTCAAGATGACTTAAAGTATTAAGGATATTTTATTTTCCGTTACCTGATGAGTCTTGTTCATTAAAGCAGGTGGTCATAGTGCTGTATGATATCCTTTAACTTTAACAGCTGGAGAACAAGAGGGATGCTTTCTTCCCCCCACTGCACCAGTTCTGCACAAACCCCTCCAACCCCGTCACTGTCATCAGAGGACTGGCTGGAGCACTCAAACTGGGTAAATGCTTTGTTTACAATATCTAATGTAATGTATGCATTTCCCCCGGAAATACACACAGTACTAGTCAAAAGTTTGGACACGCTTTCTTTTTCACGTCAATGGGAAAGATGTGTCCAGACTTATGAATCAATCATAAAGACGTGCGTATTTTAATTATTTGTGTGTCCCCCCCGCCCCCCCGTGGCGACCTTTTCTCTGCAGACTTGGGTCTGTTCTCCACAAAGACGTTGGTAGAGGCCAACCCGGAGCACCTGGTGGAGGTCTGGACTCAGCTCTCTCAGCCCGCTGATGAGAACTGGGACCCGGCCGGCACCAAGAAAATGTGGCGCTGTGAAAGTGCCCGCGCCCACACCACCATCGCCAAATACGCGCAGTATCAGGCTGCTTCCTTCCAGGAATCCCTACGGGTCAGTTATGCTTAATCTGTGTTCTCTAGTTTCCATTGAACTTCTAAGGATACCAAAGAGATACATAGATTTGTTAGCAAACAGCTGGCTTATTGCATTTCCTGTTTTGGTTTCAGGAGGAAAATGAGAAGAAGGCACTAAAGGAGCCCTCGGACACAGAGCCATTGTCAGCAGAGAGGTACCTAATGTTGTTCTTTCTTTACTTTGATTGTTGAGCCCCATTAGAAAGCTCCAGGCTCTGATATATTATTTGGTCCAGGATTGAATATGGTTTGGTTAAGCTTAGTCCTGCTTTGTCAGACCATCCTCACGCTGCGGAGCATGGCAACACTAAACTCTGCTTGGAGCCACTTTAAAATAGTGTGCGATAGAAAACACTTATTTGACAGGTAGTGTAGTTAGAGTCTCAATTAACCTGCAGAGTTTGTGAGGAGCAGTTAAGTCCCCCAGAGTTTAAAGTTCCAACACAAAGCAAGCGGAAGGAAAACGGACATTGGTAAAAACATATTAATACATGTATTTGTAAAAAACTACAAATACAAAATACCGGCCAAATTTCCCGCGGCACCGGAGCAATCCAGGATGTGGAACGTCAAGGATATAGACTAGGTTTAGCTTAACTGTATTATGTTTTGAGAAATACTTTTGAAATAACATCAATATCCAAACAATATCCATTCTGAAATGTATCATTGGGAGATATTGAGCACATTAAACAGTGTGTCTCTCTCTCTCTCTCTCTCTCTCTCTCTCTCTCTCTCTCTCTCTCTCTCTCTCTCTCTCTCTCTCTCTCTCTCTCTCTCTCTCTCTCTCTCTCTCTCTCTCTCTCTCTCTTTAGTGTTGCACGCAAAAGAAGGGGACCCTTAAAGCACATCAAGTTTGGAACCAACATCGATGTGTCGGATGAAAGGAAGTGAGTATGGATCTGGATTTGTAGCATGCCTTAGCCTATGCTTTAACACACTCAGCCACCTTTGAACTTAAAAAGCGCTATCATGACAAGGTGTCTATCCCACTCTCTTCCAGGTGGAAACAGCAACTCCAGGAGCTCAGTAAACTGCCGGCCTTTGCTCGAGTCGTATCGGCCGGCAACCTGCTCAGCCACGTGGGCCACACCATCCTCGGCATGAACACCGTTCAGCTCTACATGAAGGTCCCTGGGAGCAGGATAGCAGGTTAATACACACACTCACACTCCACTTCTTGGGACAAATGATTACTACACTTTTGTGCGTATGTTTTGGTGTGTGGATTAGTACATTTAAGAGTTTTTTTGTATGTTTCTCCAGGTCACCAGGAACACAATAACTTCTGTGCTGTCAACATTAACATCGGACCGGGAGACTGTGAATGGTTTGCTGTACCAGAGCCCTACTGGGGAGTGATGAGCAACTTCTGTGAAAAGTAAGATACTCTGGACAAAGGTCTGAAGATAGAGGGTGTCTTATGCTGTACAGATCTCTTCCCCCCCCCCACCGCCCACCCCACAGTTCCTGTGTATCACAACCGTCTTTCCCTGTCACACCTCCAGGAACAACATCAACTTCCTGATGGGCTCGTGGTGGCCCAACCTGGAGGACCTGTACGAGGCTGACGTGCCCGTCTATCGGTTCATCCAGCGCCCCGGCGACCTGGTGTGGCTCAACACCGGCACCGTCCACTGGGTGCAGGCCATTGGCTGGTGCAACAACATCGCCTGGAACGTTGGACCTCTCACCGGTACACCCGGGATTATGGGTTAATGTCACACTAGAGGACACTCCGACTGTCTGTTTTTTTGAACACATCCCTGCATACGATTTCCCCCTCCACACACTTCTTACAATCTTCCTCTTTGTTTGTCTTGGACCACTTAAGACGTGTCCTATTGGAAAATGATGTAGATTTTCCTCACAAAATTCACAACCTTGTCCTATAGTATTTATGTCTGATATGATGACCTTTACAGCGATGCTTGAAGTAGTTTTCTACTGATTGGTGACCTTTTTAGCTGATCTGAACTGATTACCGCAGGATCTTAGTCCCCGTCTAGAGCAGAGGCATCTTTTCGTTGTCTGTATGATGGCAGGAATTCACTTGCACATAAACCAGTGCAGCTGTTTACGCTCTCCACATAATTGCTACCTCCAATCCACCTTTGATGCTTCTTTTGGCATCTTTGAGTGCATTTTAACATCTCCTGGTTTCTTGTGTTCGTGTCAAGTAATGTGCAGTACCTTTGACTTTTTCAGCCCACCAGTACAAGCTGGCTGTGGAGCGCTACGAGTGGAATAAGCTTCAGAGTGTCAAGTCCATGGTTCCCATGGTGCACCTTTCCTGGAACATGGCACGCAACATCAAAGTGTCCGACCACAAGTTGTTTGAGATGATCAAGTGAGTCATCAACTCCTTTTTATATGTATGGCTGGGTACCACAATTAATACTTTTTAGGCACGTATCGAGTATTTAAAAATGCCTCAATCCCTAAATAGTAAATCACATCAGCATCAGTGAGCCAATAAGCATGCAGCATGTTTCTACCAAGATCTCATATAACTGGTCATTGGCTGTCAAACGTTAAACGTCTGAGGCACGCAGGAAAACCTCTACCTTATGTGCAGAGAAGGGGCTTGTGTAGTAGGAGCTGAAAAATGAATAAAAGGTTTGTGCTGTAATGTTGTTTATTTTTGTTGTAAAAAATTTGGAATCGTTTAGGAACCGGTATCGAAGTCACGGTATTGGTATCGAAACCTTTTGAGCGATACCCAGCCATAATTATGTTTTCACAAGTTAGAATTTAGTTTGATTATTATTTTTTTATTTAATTCGACACAATGCATTCTTGTCACAGATACTGCTTGCTGCGGACGTTGAAGCAGTGCCAGTGGGTAAAGGAAGCCTTGGCAACAGCAGGCAAGGAAACGGTGCTGAGGCCGAGGACCAGGGACGAACCGGCACACTACTGCACCATCTGTGAGGTCAGTGAGCACACGTTTCAGCATCGGCTGTGAATTTGAACAGGATTTCAAATTTCTCACTTTTTTTTTTTTTTAGTATAAAATAATTATCTTGTTTGTTAACCGCGGACATTCTCAATGGGCCATACATATTGGATTAGAACCGAATGTATTTCTCCCCTGATTGTCTCTCTGGTGGTGTGAATCTGAATTTAATAATTTGGAATAATTAAAACCATGTGATCTGCTGGTCCATTACCAAGGCCGACTCGGTTTATGTTTGAGCTAATTAATGGGTATGCGATTGGATTTATTTGAATGCAGGGCTTTCTAGCGTTTAGAAGCAATGTGTCCATATCCAATTAAATGTCTGCTGTCATTGTGACCTAGTAATTGGTCTATTATTCACCGTTAGTGGAGCGGTTTCAGGATTTGTCTCACTGACGTCATCACTGCAGCCTCTGCTGTTCAGCTCAGTCTTAATTTAATTAGAAATTCGAAGCCATTCAGTTTGTGCCACACCTTGTTTATGTTTGTTTATGCACACTCTGCAGGTGGAGGTGTTCAACCTGCTGTTTGTCCGGCGCGAGCTCCTGTCCAAGAAGCAGTACGTGGTCCACTGTCAGGACTGTGCCAGGAAAGGCAGCGCCACGCTGGACAACTTTGTGGTGCTGGAACAGCACAGGATGGAGGACCTGATGCAGGTCTACGACCAGTTCACATTAGTAAGTCACCAGACTGAGGGAGAGGGGCTCAAAGCGCTTTTTTCTTTCAAACTCGAGGAAAGTTCCAGTACATTAATGTGAATCAACTGAACAAAAATTGGTTTATTTGAAATTTGAATCAAAATGCAGGTTAGTCAGCAAGTCTTCTTTGCAACCAATGATAGCCCATGTATCAGTTAACTCAACTTGTAATGTTTTTTTTTTTTATATTTCGAGGGTTAATAATTACAAATATTTGCACTTAATGACACCCGGTTTCCTATTGCTGCTTTTAAATTGCCCTTAACAGATTTGTCAAACAAGGAGACAGGGATGTTGTATAATAAAAAATAAAGTTTTTGTAAAATAAATAAATAATAAATAAATCATGTTTATTGCGACCAATTATGAACGACATTTTGTAAGTTTGTGGAAGTTATTTTTCATGCCACATTATGCCAATAAACGTATACATTTTGACTTTTTGCTGATCAGGTATGTGTGCAATACCACTTGCTAATAAAAGTACTTGAAATCCCACATCTTTTTGTATATGGTATACGTAAATGCCGCCTGCAAATCACCAAGCTGATGAGTTCAGTGACTTGACCTGTCGTGTATGCTCTTCCTCCCCAGGCCCCTCCTCTTCATTCATCTTGACATTAGGTGACAGCGCTTTCTTCATCTGCTGTAGAGCCATTTACAGGAACTTGTATTAAGTTTAAAAAAAAAAAAGAAAAAAAAGAAGAACGAACATCTACATACGCGGACCATTTCTGATATTCAGGAAAGCCGAGGCCGTCTCCCCACCCTCACCACCGCCCCTCCCATTATGGCTGGTCTCCATAGCGACGGCTGGAGGCTGAGGCGGCCGAGTGTGTCTGTCTATGCAACCTGTTTGAAGTGCTGGGGCCTGGCCCTTCCAGAGGGGGGCGCCACCGAGCTCGCTCACAGGACTTGTTTCTCTCTTCTCCCTTCCCTCCCCCCCTCCCAGCTCCCTCTAGTGACAATGGCTCAGCCCCGTTTAAATGGAGGACTTAATCAAAAACGGTTGGGAAGGGGGACTAGGAGGAGGATTGGGATTCTTAATGCGTGATATAAAATGTTTTGTAGATACTTGTTAACTGTCACAACTGGCAACACCACCTGTAAAAGACTACTGACTTGACAAGCTTTCTCTCTCTCTCTCTCTCTCTCTCTCTCTCTCTCTCTCTCTCTCTTTCCTTTTTCTTTTTCTATTCTGGTAACAGGATAAAATGTTGGCTTTGATTTATAGAATTTTCCCAAATGTTCTTCAGTTTTCCTTCTAAGGAGCACTAGCCTAACTGGTCTTTTCTATGGTAGATAGTCATTTGAAGACTCTTTGGAAAGCAAAATCTCCCAAAAAAAATTGTAATGTGAAGAGTTAAGGTGATTTCTTTTTCTTTTTATTTCTTTATTTAATTTCTTCTTTTTTTTTACAGCTTTTATGTTTTATCTTTGTCTTGTTCTTTTCAAAACTTTCTTAGGTAAAAAAAGGAAAAATTTAGTAAAAAAAACGTACTAGCCAAGTCACAAAGAGAATGGGTTGCACATAGACTTATGAAATAAAGTTTAATTTGTGATTTTCGTTTTGTTTCTAATCTTGATGTAAATTTACACTATTTATAAATACATATTTATTGCTTGAAAATATTTGTTGATGGAATGCTGTTATTTTTTCCAGAGTACCTGCCATTAAATTTGAAGGAGTTTTGTCATTTTAACACAACTCCTCTTACATTTTCTATATATAAATAAAATTGCTTAGCAAGCATTGTACAGAAACGGACATTTAAAATTGTTTTATTGTTTGAAGAATGTTTTATGATGAGTCAATAAACACAAAGTTGTCAAATTATCCATGCTTTTTGATTTCTCAAACATGCCACAATACTATAATCATTTGATATTGTCCTTTTACAGTAAATAACTAAACAGAACCATTTGTAAAACATAGACATTGATGTGAAGGAGTATAGACCTGAAACCCAGCAGACAATGTAGCTGTAGACTGACACACACAGAATCCTACACTGAATGCCAGGTCCAGAACCTACCCAGTATCTCAAGATCTTATTTTTATATTTTTTATATAATCATTTCTTCTGTCCACTAAACTACCCATGCATCTAGGATAAACTGTTGAGGAGAGTGTATGTAATACACATGGAAATCCCTAGCATATGAAAATACTCCACAGAGTACATTAGAAACCTTGAATAGCTGCTAAACATTAGCCTTCCTGTCATTCTCATGCATCCTGAATAACATGGCTGCCAGCAGAGACCCAGTAGCCAGATGTAGCTGCTGCCAGCCCCACAGGATCTACACTGACTACTGAGCAACCGCTGTGCGCCCTGTGGCTCTGCAGCAACCAAAATGGCTGCCCAGCTGCCACATTTCCGACAAGACGGGAAATGATAAGGAGGAAAACAACTTCATGCAGAGGGAATATGACAAACAAGCAGGTTCCCTGGGTGCCAGATGTGTCGTCAGTGGTGGCCACTGCTGATAGGATGCAGGTGGGGATGTGACTAAGAATCCAGTTCAAATACAAAGAAATCCTTCAAGTGATAATATTGCACCTGAAACCATCTTAAATGTGAATGGCTAAGTAGAGGAAGAGTTACTTAAAATACAGTACGCAGCCTAGTTCACACTTGCACCTTCACCCATAAATATTCTGCCAATAGGCTTATCTTGCGTTTTAAGAGCTTGCATGCCAAAAATGTTGGGAAAACATTGGTGTAGATGATGGTATTTAAACAACTTAAGAATATTTTGTGGATTCAACTGCAGTGGTAAGATGTTACTACCTGTAAAGAAGTAATTTGTTTAATCTTAACTAGAAAATGTTAGCATGCTAACACACTAAATCAACCTGACAAATACTTGCGATACATCAGCATGTTAGCATTGTTGCAGTGACGTTAGCATTTAGCTCATAGCACTTCAATGTAAGTACAGCCTCACAGAGCTGCTAGCATGGCTTCTCTCTTTAATTTTCAACGCAAATATTGTGTATCAGAGTATTTCAACAATGAATCAATTACAACTGACGCATTTCAGGTTGAGGCAGTGCATGCGTCAAAGAAGCTAAACTGCCATTTCCTTTCTCATCTTCCTCTTTGCCTTCCAGCATGTACAGTCCTTCTGCTCCCACGCTAAAACCAAGATGGCCGTCTGTTGCAGCGTCCATTTTGACTGCAACAGATGGCTGCTGGAGGACTTTACACCGCCTTTCATGGACTGTCCATCTGCTGTTTGACGTCTGACAGGAGTCCTGAAAAAGAAAGACACTGGGGTAAGAATCACTTTAATCATATGAGGACTATATATAAATATATTTGACTTAAAGCACAGAAGACAAGACGGCTGAGTCAAGAAAATTAAGAATCAAAATTCAATTTGAAAGCAGTAACACAAGCTGCATTATCAGGGGGCCATGAAACAGATAATAAATACTGTATATACTTTTTGCTGCTGTTGCCTTTCTGTAATATTTAACCCACAAACACGTTGGCGGTGGCACACAGGAACAAAACAAAGTGTGGGCTGAAAAAAATCGTGATTCTAGGAAACAAGATGCCAGTTTTAGAACAGGAAGTCTTCATCAGTTAAGAAGATTAAGACTTCCTGTTGGCTGTTGGCTGTCTGAAACGACAAAGGCAGGAAACTTGAGTTTTGCGTTACAGTGACAATATGTTAAGAGAGAGGGGATATGGGATGCAGGTGGCAGAAAGGTTATGCAATTATTCACAAAAAAAGTACAAATAGGGGTACATTATGTATGCTAAAGTATTGCACACATACAGAGCTATCTCATACAAAAACTCTGTCCTCACACAAGGTGTTCAATGGGCTCGGCCCCAAAAAGTTGGACTAGTCCTTTAACTCTCCCTATATATCTTCCACCTAAATCCTCTGTGAAATCTGGCAGTGATCCAGCAGAGAGGTATGTGAACTCTGCTTGGCTTGGACCACCAATCACCCCCACCTCCCCAAATCCAGACCTCCTAACAATGTCTCCCTGTGTCACAGTGGGGGGAAAGGGGCAGAGTAAAGAACGAGAGAGAAGGAGTTAAACCAGTAGTGTGATCAATGCCACCCCCCGCCCCCTCCCTCTTTTCCCCCTCTCCTTCCTTCCTGTTCCCTCCATCTCTGCTCTGGCGTTTCCGCCTTTGTGAGAAACAGACAGGTGGCCTTGACTGCTAATTTTAACCAGGCCGATTGGCGATTGTCTGCCTGCGTTTCCCACAGCTATGTATAGATGTCTGCAATAAACCAAGTAGGTCATTGTGTGAGACTCACACACTCACACACACACACACACCTACACACGTGTACACATAGCCCTACAGACGCACATACACCAGGCCCTGGCCTCTAAAAAACGTCCGACTTGTCCATTCATCCACTCCCGCCTCTGTTGGTAGGGATCCTCCCTCATTGGTTGTCACCAATGGCCAATGGAAGAGCTTCCTGCTGCCCATTCATAAAACCCTGGGTCATTGAGGATTATATTACATTAAGCCATGTGCAAAGAGGAGGGCTAAACCCACTATTTTAATTTTTGCACCACATTTTTAATGTTACAAAGGAATAGTTATCAGTACTAGTAGTAAATTGAATCTGTATTGATGTTAATTGTTTATCTCAAAGTCTCTTTTCTCAATTAGTGGGATTTCAAATGCAGTGTAATCCTTTTATATGTCACATTTTAAATCTATCCTTTAAAGTCTCACTCCATTCAGCCCGACGCGGAGATACAACATTCCTGTGTGTTTAATGAGTAATGAACCGAGGGCCCCGAGGTCCGTGATCATTTTCCTTTTTGTTTTCTCAGGCTATCGCTCTCTTTCTGCCCCTCCATCCCTCAGGTTGGACTCAGGCGCAAACACACTCTTTGAATCCAAACCAGTGTCGTTTCTTCCCCCTGTAATTACATAGCCTGCTAGTTTCCTGACCCCTTTCAGTGTTAACTGCCCCCCACCTCCTCTCTGGAATTACATGTTATTATATCAAAATGTGTCAAAGTGACTCCCTTATATGGAGCCTAATTTGCGACACCCTGAGCACAGACCTGTAGCTGAGAAGGAAACCTGAATAGATCCTTTTATAATGACTTGATGAAATGTCCCCATAGAATAAACAACTCCTACGACTAATCAATTAGGTATTACTAATCTATGGTTACCTCGCAGTGCTAGGAAAGCAAACAATATATAGTCTGTCTCTTTGTAGGTTTTTTTGTAGGGCAAAACCACTTTTAAGCTGCAAAGTATTAAACTATTACATTAGATATTTTTGACTTAATAAGCAAATATTACATAGGGAAAAAACAGCCATGGGTATTTATTTATCAAAATTGGTGCACATAACCAACTTTCAGAAGGCATTCTGGGAAATAACTACCTCCGGTAGAAACACGCATGAGTCAAAAACATGCAACGCTTCATCACAAAATAATTCCCTGGAATGTTTTAAATCAAAGATTGATCATAAATGGCTTTATATTATAACATATTTTGGGGTTCTTTTATGTACATTTTTGATAATTTGCGGATGAATGTGGATTGCTCGGCTGCCATCCACTCAACAATACAAACTGTTGTGAGGCATGTTTGTGATGGGCTATCCAAGATAACAAAAAAAAGAAGAGGTGCTACCCATTGCTATGGAAACGGAGAGTAATTAGCACTGAGTGCTGTTCAGAGAAAAGGAGAGAGTGAGAGGGAGCATGATTTTTGCGTGTGTGGGATGTTGGCCTGCTTTCAAGAGATGAGCAATGAGAGGTAGAAGAAGAGGAGATGAAGTAGGAGTCACACAGGGTCCAGGTATTGTTACACACTGGCAGAGACAATAACTTCCTCTATGCTGACTCAATCTTTCATATGAAATTAGATAAACAAATTAGCACTTTTTGCTGGAGGAAAGAGTCGGACAGATTTCCTCAGTGCTGCCCCCCTTCCCCCCCTCCCCCGCCCGCCCACACACACACACACACACACACACCCCACTCCCCAAAGCCTCGCTGCATGTTTAAACAGGGACTGTAACTGGAAAGCTGGGTTCAGCTGTCGATCTGGCTCACGCTGCTCCAGTCCCCCATGTACTACGGATGTGTCTGTCCATCTGTTGGTCATGTGGGTTCCACTGATCTGATCTTTGACGAAGGCTGCACACAGGGAACGTCTTCACATTGCGTTCCAGCAATTGAACAAAGGCTATATAGCTGAGTTTTTAAGGTCATACTGCTGTTTTTAACTAGATGCACGCAAGCAGGAGGGATGGGACATAAAGAAAGAACGGGATCATTCAAAGTGTAAATCAATGGGATATGAGTCAGAGACTGAAAAGCATTACTGTTTAATAAAGAATGTGTCTTTTGCTGACATTTAAAAAACATTAAAAAAATAACATTTTAATGGATGAGCTGGAAAAGGTGAAAAAGTCTCTTTCATTTGGTTTTATGTTATATTTAGCTAACCTGGTCTTTCAGTTTCAGTCGGTTGGAAAGTAACTGCAACCTCACTGGTACAATTTTGATAAAGCTGGCAGCAATGATGCGTCTCATCACTGATTGTCCCTTGGCTTGCTTGCATCATTTACAGAAGGATGACATTTTGTATTGTGTAATCTTAATTTCAGAAGCTGTTTACCACAAATATCCTGCTTTAAATTCATAAATTTTCACATATTTATGCAGCTGCGGCAAGTTAGTTTTTGCCACTGAGCTAAAGGTTAGGATGCCTTGCTCAAGGGCTCCCCTTCATTCAGCTGCTCTGTCGTTTGCATCACTCAAAAACAAATCTAGTCCAACCACAATGTTTAATAAGACAATGCTTAGTGAATTTCCCTCTCAAAACACCCACACTGTTGTCTCACAATTTGCCGCTGTTCTTCAAGCATCGAACAACTCCTCCATCACACTCTTCTCTGCAGCAGCTAATGGCAGCCGGGGGCCCACAGGCGCACAAATGCTAAGAACAATTATGCAGATGTGTGCTAAAACCACTTTGGTGGTATAATCCAACAATCAAGCCATTATAGTAATTGTCATTAGCGAGTGGGCGATTACAGCTTCGACAGAGATGCCCGAAGAACAGGCGGAGCTCCGCTGGTTTTATGCAAATGCAAAGCCCCCGTTAATATTTCAGATGGAAAGTCGCCGATTTCTGCATTAGTTACCGCAGAGCCAGGGAGTGTGTGTGTGTGTATGACCACCTGTGGGTTTACACAGTGCGTAAACAGCAAACATCTTTGATAGAAATGATTAATTTATGACAGGTTTTTTGGGGGGCTGTGCAAATACTATTTAGGGGTGGGTGGGGTCAGAAACGGGGGAGGGTTTTTGGTAAAGGGAGGCTGGTCTGAAACTTCTAGGAAAGCAGGAAAAGGACTTCTTTATTTTCAAGCCCCAGATTTATGTATTTTATTCCTTTCTTGTGCAATTTGCTGCAAAAAAAGAAGAAAATTAAAGAATGAATTAATTATTAAAATTGTTACGTCAAAGACTAGTCTCAAGGATTGTAAAGGTGCGTTTTGCCATATATTTTGTAATTTTATTTCTATGGAGAAGAATTTTTAAAAAAAAATGAAAAACATAATGTTCAGCCCCAACTCGCCACCCCCAATAACTTTCATACGGTCCCTAACTAACTCCGAAAAGAGATTGAAAAGGCATAACCTGTCAGGAATAATCAAAAGATACTGTAAATTCATTAGCATAAGATAGTGTCGTTGCAATACAAGTGTGTTTTCCTCTCTTTTTGTTTCTATGGTATTATCATAGTATTCGTTTTGCTGTGGTATCAGTGTGTAACATACCAGTGAGTCCTGAGGCCTTCGGACCACTTTGTCCAGTTGTAATGCATCAGCTGGGAGCTGATGGGTGTCATGTGAGGAGGCAACATGTCAGCAGCTCCAATAATGTGGTTAACTTAAAGAGGAAGGCAAAGAATGTATCCTAAACCTAACCCCAGTCCTCCTCCTCCACGTCCCCTTCAGTCATGGGTTCTCCCCTGGGTAATCACATACCAAAAACACAAGAATTTCCCCCCCTCTCCTCTCCAGGCTGGGGCTCCCTCCCCCCTCTACAGCTGTCAAGCTGGCTGGATTCACTAGGAACAAACCGGAAACTAAGCCAGTTGTTGCATTCAAACTAAAAGCATTTTTACAGACTTTTGTTGCTGGCAAATTAGGACTTGCCTTTTATTTAAATCCTACAGAAATTGTAAAAATGAGGCTATTAAAAAAAGTAACTGGAGTTCCATTATTCATAGCATGTATCCGAGTTGAAATATTAGAGCTGAAAAGCATAGTTAATCACTTGATAGTCGATCAACATAAAATTGATAGGCCCTTTCAATTGAGAGCGTATTGATTTCCTTTGTCTTATGGTACATATACTGATAATTAGGTGTTGACTGTTGATTGGAACACACATTTTATTAAATACATTAAGTGCATTAAGTGGTAATGAAATAACCATTTGTGTAAGAGTATTAATCATAGGCCTATACTGTCGAATCAAAAAAATACTTTCAACATTTCAATCAGTCAATACTCTTGCTGTGTATGACAAATGTATAAGAAGTTACTTGTTTCTTTTTGTGCGTCATTGCAAGGGTCTCTTATTTTAAAATACGTCACCGGAAATCTAAGTTTTGATGTGGCCCACTTGACGCTGGTGGCAGCGGTTCAGAGAGGGGCTTTGAGAGCGGTTCCCAAACTGCTCTTAATGTGAAAAATACAGAGAAAACGCCGGGAGCATTCCTGAGACCCAGAGACACCAATGCCCGACTTGTGTGTGCGTGCGTAAATGTGTGCCTATGTGTGCGCGCAAACCTTGCGTCCCCGCGGGGGTGGAGAGCTTGGAGACCACACACTTTGCGCATTGGCCCCCCTTCCCTCCCACATCACACACACACACACACACACACACACGCGCACAATATGCACACACACGTACACACACACACACACATGCACACACACGTACACATACGGTCGCGCAGCACACTTAGCCCTTAAAGTAGCAAAACATTAAAGTTGTGAAAAAGAAAAACATAAGTGATGGTTTAACAACCCTGTAGATGTGGCTTTGGTTAAAAAAACGACAGTTTGGTTCGTCAAAATTCCCTTTTTTAACCAAGTGGAGAGAGTGAAATGTGCTCCATGGAGAAGCCCGCATGGCCAAAGCAAAGCATTACTGAGATGGTGAGGTGGACTTTGGTCAAAGTGAGCGATTAGTACCGGCACTAGTGTTGAAAAAATACTAATGTTGGATTCAACAATATTGAATTGTTTTCATGTTTTTCAGTCGGATCACACGCCGCGTTGCGCAATCTGCATGGATAGGCTGCGATCGGCGAAATGGTGCCGAAGAGCGAGAACATGTCTGTTAAACTTCCCTTTATCCAACACGGGCAACAACAACAACGACACACCGAGGCTAGACAAAGTTTTTATATAGGCTACCGCACCGGAAGATAAAGTGGCGTATGAAAAGTGGCTCCACTTACCGTTGCTGCGTCTGCTGGCCGCATGTCCCCATGAGAGTGTTGTGAGCGTGTGTGTGTATGTGTGTGTGCGCAGGAGACGCATACCGATACTAGTGGTCGGAAGCGCAGCGCGACACGTCAACGCGTGTTGCTTCCATATCATAAAGGGGATTCTTCAGCTGCTGCCTGGCTCAATGGTGCACAAACTGGGGTCCGGGGACCTCCGAGGGGGCCCGATGTAGCAGAATGAGGAGTGGAACAAGCCACAAGTGGCTGAAGTTGACGGTGATGTAGGAGATGTAGGAGATGTAGGAGATGTTGCATCAAATCAATGTCAGTTCATTAAAGCAATAATTTCCAATCCCTGCATCTAATGCATCCAACCCCTGCTGCTAAATCAGAACTCACATTGAAATATCCACAAATGAGAGAATTGATTGGCAAGATGTGATCAGTTATGACTCTAAACTAAACTAATAATACAAGCTCATGTAATCCTCGTTTTGGTAAATATAGTTTTAAATGTTAATCTTGTACAATACCTCAGCCAATCAGACACATTCTGTAAATATATTGAATTATAAAAACAACTCAGATTTGGTCCTGGACTGGTTGTCTGAGGGTTCAGGGCTTCACCCATCTGCTTCTGAGACTCACTGCATCACCACCGACTGCAGCTACAACTGTTTTATATCCAAAATTCATTGCCACTCTAATAAAAATCCATTTAGAAATATTACCGTAGGAGATACAAGAAATGACATAAAGTACATGTTTTGTGCTTGAACTTGAGATTGATTCACTGTAGGAATATTAAGTTTTAAATCTTTTCAAAATGGCTCGAGGAACAAGCAATAACGTTGCATTTGGTGGTGTACTTGGTGGTGGAAGGTTGTGTGGATGTGATGGAACAACGCAAAGCATCAGTCAATCTGTCAATCCCACCTACAACATCACATCAATCTGACATTTCATAGAAAACACTCAAACACCACTTCATACACACACACACACACACACACACACACACACACACACACACACACAAACTGCATCTAGGGAACATCACTCTTCTTTTTCCTCACGTGCGACAACTTGAAAACGCAAAAGCAAGTCTGTGTATGATTTCCCCCACCCTAACACCTTATCAAACACACACACACACACACACACACACACACACACACACACACACACACACACACACACACACACACACACTAACACACAGTCTCATTGAATCCTGCAGCAGCAGCTGCCCGGAGCGTGCTGCTGTTTTTAATTGAACAGATAACAGTCCGAGTGTTTTTGTCTGCAGTGGAAAGGAAGCCTGGAAGATGTGTACTCCTGCTGCACTGTGTAGACAAACGCCTGGCATCTCTCTCTCTCTCTTTCTCTCTCTCTCTCTCTCTCTCTCTCTCTCTCTCTGCAGTGGCTCAACAACGAAGCATGGGCAGCACGAGACACAGACAGGCATACAAATAGGCACCCAGGCACATACATGGCACGTAGAAACACAGAAACATCAAGTGCTTACCAGCAGGCTTCCTCCAGTCTGTTAAACCCCAGGACAACCCCAAATGCGTGATCTGCCTCTTTATTTCTCCCTCATCTCTATCTCCACACACACTTTGCTCATGTCTGTCTTGCTATCTGTCTTCCTCCCCCTTTCTGTTGCTCTCTGTCTCCTCTGCATCCTACAGGACATCAGCACCCTCCTCTCCATCCCTCTCTCTGCTCTCCACCAGTCTCTACACTGATCTTTTAAGTCTACCAACCTCTCCACTGATCAATGGACAGCCGGCAAAGCAAGCGCTGCTGCCTCCACCTCCCCCAGCTTTATGTGTGTGTACGTGTGTGTGTGTTTGTGTGTGAGTGTTACGCTGTGAGGAGGCTTCCAACCCACACACCACTCTCCAGAGCTCTCAGCCTCCACAGTGCCTCATCAGTTGACCACTCCACACCCCTACGCATCAATTGTGTGCATGTGTGTGCACACCTACACACACACTAGGGCCATTAAAAAGCTACGCCCACATTACACTGTCACCTGAAGTTGATTTTTTTTTTTGCCAGTATGTCTTAAGAAGGGCACCAAAGCAAAGAGCTCTGAACACCTGTGACTCATCTTTCTTCTTAAGGAGCTCGTAACGGAAGTAGTTATATCTATTATATTTCATAAGGCTTAGTGGTTGAATAGCCAGCTTCAGGCCACGCGGCTTATAATGTTGTTGTGATGCCATCAGCGTAACAGAACACAATAGAAATACTAATTTTAAGTACGTTCTTTGTATGAAACAACACCAAAGCTGAACAAAAAGTAAATCCCATTTTCACACTCTCTTGGATTGTTTTAAGAGAGACGAGGAAACAGGCTCGAGACTTCAGTTTGAGTCGCTGAGCTCAAGCTAATTTTAAAGAAAAAGAGTGTGTAAGCAACCAGCACTGCAACACAGTTATAAATACTGATCTAAACTCATTTCCTGCTGCGAGAGGTAAAGCCATCAGATAAGAATAAATGCTGGCGATTCAGCGGTGGCATCACGATGGGGTTAAATCTAATTACAACAAAGAAATGACCGGTGAGACGCCCAAGGGTGACCGATGACCCAATGTCAGCTAGCTTGAGTAAAACAGTGATTCTGAGCTTTGGAATAGGAAAGCAGGGCAAAATCATCTGTAACCTTATATTAGTTTTAAACAAAACAAAAGTTCAAAGTTTCAGGCACGCAGCAAACATGAGAAGAAGTGGGTAATGCGTGGTGATTGGCACCATGGGTGAACAGATAGGAAAGGTTGATTGACAGGTGACAGATGCTTGGCAAAAATACCATAATGATGGGTGCTCATGGCAGCAAAGATTGACGTAACAATTACAGAGAAAAATAAGATTCAAGCTATTTTAATGCAATTACAGACATACCAGAATCCACCTCTGCAGAATTGTGCCCCTATGGCGATACGTGTATGATGCTATGCAGGCTGAATGAGACAGTCATGATGCAAGTCAGCATGGACTTTGCAATTAAAATAAATTGTTGATACTATTTATTGCCGGTATTTCTTCTGCTACAGGCACAAAAGATCTGCACACTGTACTGACACCTCAAAGCAATTTAGTTTAAAGGTCCTATGTGTGGGAATTTCTCCCATCTAGCATTGAGATCATATATTCTAATCAACTCTCTCGCACCAGTTCCAAGTACGTGTTACAGCTACGGTAGCCTTCACGCTTCAAAAAGCCGGTCTATTGCTCTTTTCAATATCCTTTTTCTTTTTCTGGGCGAAGACGAACCAATCACTCAATCAATCAAACTGTATTTATATAACACTTTACAGCAACCTGCAGGTATCCACAGTGCTTTACATCAATAACCAAGTATAAAACAATACATCATACAGTAAAAAGAATAAAGCATATAATACAGTAAAATCAGAAAAGATTACAAGGAAACAGGAGAGTGAAATTGTCACACCACTACTGGGTCTTAAAAGCCAGCCTAAACAAATGGGTTTTTAGTTTGGACATAAAAACAGCCAAATCTTTTATTGTCCAAATATCAGGGGGTAACTTATTCCAGAGTGTTGGGGCTGCAACTGCTGAAGCCTGATCCCCCCACCGTTTATACATGGACCTTCGCACTTCTAAACCAACTGATTCGAAGACAGCAAGGACCGGTTGTGCTCATGCAAAGTTAAAATTCCAGACAAATACTCCTGGGCCAGGCCGTTTAATGCCTTGAAAACAAACAATAAAATCTTAAAATCTATTCTAAAATGCACAGAGAGACAATGTAGGGTGTAGAGAACGGGAGTAATGTGTGCATGTCTAGAAAAAAAAAAGCTGCATTTTAAACAAGTTGAAGACGTGAGATGGACGTCTGATTCAGACCAACACAGAGAGAGTAGTCCAAACTTGAACTAATAAAGACAGGATTTGTCTTTTCTAGGTCATGCCTGCTCAGGAAAGGCTTAACTTTAGCCTGGAGACAAAGCTGGAAAAAGCTCGTTCTAACAACATTGCTGATCAGCAATGTTGTTAGAACGAGCTTTTTAAAGGTTTTTCGAATTTCATGCTGCTATCAAAAGTCACCCCCAGATTTTTGACAGCTGAACTAGTGTTTGAAGACTCCTGTTCCTGAAATTTTGATTTTGAATATGTGTGGTCCTCCACGTTTCCTTCTTCAAACTTGTCTGGGCCGAGAAGCGACAATAGCCATTAGCAGATTAGCGTCACCTGTGTGTTTATCACGTGACAGCAAAAACTCAGAAGGCGGAGCAGTATGTCTTGTAAATCCCTTACCGGCTAATGTTTTTCAAAATGGAGCGTCTACAGCAGTTCATGCAAATGGCAATGTAAAATTTCAAGCCAAAAGAAATACTTGGAATTGATGGTGGTGGTAAATATTCATTCATATGGAATATTCACACGTTACACACATTAATGAACAACTAAACACGTGACACACACACTCAGGGGCGGCTGTGGCTCAGTGGTAGAGCGGTTGCCTGTCAATCGGAAGGTTGGTGGTTCAATCCCTGGCACTGTGGTCCTGTGTTGAAGTGTCCTTGGGCAAGACGCTGAACACTGAGTTGTCTCCGGAGTGTGAGTGTGTATCTGATGAGCAGGCGGCACCTTGAAAGGCAGCCTTGGTCACAGTGTGTGTGTGAATGGTGAGTTGTTCCTCTATGATGTAAAATTGCTTTGAGTAATCATTAAGACTAGAAAAGTACTTTATAAATACAGTACATTTACTCACTTGGTCCAGGCTGAGTATTGACTATCAATGATGCAGATCACAACCACCTGAGTGATGCATGGGTTTGAGACTAACCATTTCTTCTTCTGCTTTGTGATATTTTAACCATGCCTGACAAAGATCTCTGTTAGACGGAAATGTTGCTTTATTGAATGAGTTACAAATACCTCCTGTCATTCTGCTTCAGCCATGGTTCCCTCTCTCTATTGTAGTTTTCTTTGTCTGGGGCGGAGTCCACCATTTCTGCACCCGATTCGAGGAAACACATTAGCCTTGGTTAGCCAAGTATAGCTGCAGCTTTTTCTATAGAAGACATCCAATTTTCTTCATGCAGTTCAAACACATGCACGAGTTTCTATATGTCTCTGATAAGCTGCACATGCACACACACACACAAAGCTCAAAAAGTGAAAAGTGAAAAGTGGAAAGGCAGCAGATGATATTTATGTCCGTGATGATATCAGTTTATCTTTCAGGCATTCTGGGGTCACTTGTTAGAGTTTGACCTCGCTCACACATGGCGTACATTCAGGACAGCTGCATCCTGATTTCTACATAGCAACAGCAGCTATGTAGATATGAAGCTATGTCTATATTGAAACCTGTGGCAGGTGCTGCAGGTTCTGGTCTATTTATTAAACAGAATCCAAAGCAGCTGATTAATCCAAATTGAATTGACCGGTTGATGGATTTCACCATCAGAGGTAACACTGTAACAATGATGTTGTATTTAGAGCACACCTGTCCTACTCATAAGATTATTTGACCGTGAGACAGACACAGAGAGAGGTAGCAGCTGGGGGTTGACTGACAGCATGCATTTCATCCCTTTTCTTTTCTTTCCGCGCACAAGGCGAATGGTGAATGTAAACAAGTTTAAATAAAAGCAAGGACATTTTGAAAAGCCTGTATGTGGGTAGTTGACGGTGCGTGGGTGGCTTTGCAAGCTGAAAACAGTTTCAAACTGCTGGATATCACGGATAAAAAAAGCAAACTCCTGTGGCTCGTGTGCTGGTGTGTCGCCAGGTGTTGCTCTGACGGACGCAACCAAAAAATAGAATGTGCACAGAAGAGAGAAGGCCAAAGATGATTGGATCCCAGTGATGCTCACAGAGTGGTCCTATTTAATCGTACCACGAGAAAGGTCACAGTCAGGCACTTGTAATGTTTGTGCTGGAAGTGGGGGGAGTGAATTTAATTGTCTGGTGTTTTTGTACTGTGGATACCGCATGACATGTGCAAATAATATTGGCCCCGACTGTACCTGCTCTGTCTTCAGGTCTGGACCCAGGACCTGCTTTATTAATAAACCGGCAGGCTCTGAATTACTCAGTGGACGTTTTCCAAACTAATATACCTCTTGAAAAGAAGAAAATGTGATGTGGTTGCGAAGTGGACAGGTTGGACTAGTAAAAAAAAAAAAAAAAGAGGATCAACGGCCTCCTCCAACACACAGTCAGCTTCACAAACTCCTGATTCTTTAACATAAATGAAAAATAGCTAAGGTGCAACATGGGGAAGAGGTATCACATTGTCACTATGTTTTATTTTATCATTGAAAGCATGACTTTATGCATGTGTGTGTGTGTGTGTGTGTGTGGAAACTTTGATTTAATTTGTCTTAATTAAAGCTTTAATCATCATATGCATATTGTTAATGACCCCAAAATAACAATTTACATCTCTGCTGCATGCTTATTCATGCATTATGTGGACTTATGCAGATAGGAAGATGCACATAAACAGGTTTTCCCGATCATAACCTCGGCGGGGATATGATCTGGCGTCCTGCGTGCATGTAAAAGCACTCATTTAGTCATGGTGTAGGAGAGGTGGCTCTGTAAACTGTCTGTCGGAGCCCGATTCATTTACATAGGTAATGGTAGGGGAAGTGCTCAAAAAAAGTGTGGGGGTGGAAAATATACAATCCTCCACCAGCATACAAAAACAGCTAAGGGGGGGAGGGGGGGAGGGTGGCAAAGAGGGAGATGTAGGTGTCAGGCTCCTGAAGCACTTTAAAATGATAGGTAATTACATTTGAAATTACCAATGGGAACAAGAGAGAATGCCCTGACTTTGGTCCGTGAGGGAAATGCATTAAAAGCGCTGAAATCAGTGAGCAATAGGTAATTTCTAGAATTCTTGTGTTTCGGTAGCGCTGATTTGCATAGCTGAAAATATCAGCTTAAAGGGCCACTTCACTCAAAAACAAATCACAGTCATTTTGCATCTCGTTTAAAATAAAACGTGTTACACAATTTGGTTTCAGTTATTTCAAGAATTAGAGAGTTGGTCTGTATTTTCAAAGCATCTGAAGTTTAAAGCACTCTTCTTCCATTTTTTCCCCCATATTTTGCAAGTACATATCTGTGCTTGCATGATGCCAACAATTTATATATATACCAAAACTATTATGTGATATCAGGGTGTTTCAAGTTGCGCCTCTCAATGTGTTAAATTGCCTACAGTAGCTTTAATATACAGTAATTATGTAATTCAAACATTATCCAAAATGATATCCACTAAGCAGAGCTATCATAAGTTATTAGTGGTTTACAGTTACACTCTCCACCCAACACCAAAGGAAGAAATAACCCCAAAACTACCCAACCCATCCACTCATATTCAGTCAAAGCAGGGTCAGAGATTTAACCCTTTATATATTCCACATGTGCTTTATCCTGTGATGTTAGCCGTTTGGTAGACTGTGATTGCTTTTCTTGAAGTAGGTACAATGAGAACTCCAAAATAAAATTCACTTCACTACTAGTCTTTAACAGTTAACATCAGTAAGACAAATATTGAATTCTATCAAGACACTGGGAGTTACAAATAATTCAAAGAAATGGAAATCTAAATGCCAATAAGCAAGTCTTTAAAAACATAGAATAATTTGTTTGTGGCTTTTGGGAAGAATATGCTAAAAGCAACTCTGTGCTTCACAATAACATCCCTGCATGTGTTTTTCTACCAGTCTGAGGTGGGCTGTGAGTTTTTTTTTTTTTTTTTTTCACCCTACTATATTTCTTTTCATTTTTGCGACTCCCTGGCTGACTGGTCAGATTGTTGCTATGGAATGTGCTGTGGGACAAAAGGAGCGGAGATCCAGAAACTCAATGACCTCCTGGAGAGGCCTCACTCCCTCTCCCTGCTCCTCTCCCTCATTTTGGCCACTCACTCTCTCTCACTCTCTGTATCTCATTCTTTCTCTTCCCCTCTCGCTCTATTCAAAGCTTGTTTTCCCTCTCCGCTCTTCTCGCTTTTCCTCACTCACTCCTTCTCTTTCTCTTTCTGTCAGGCTGCTGTACTTTGATGTGGTGCTGGCCCAGGTACTCTCGCTTGGCCTCTTTCTTCATTCTCTCTCTCGCTCACACACACACACACACACACAAAGCATGGCTATATTCTAAGCCTGCGAAAACACAGGCTCGTGCATGCACAGAATCACGCACACACCCTTAAACACACACTCTCACAAACAGGAATGTGTGGGAATCTCCCTCTGGCTACCTCTATAACCTGCATCTGAAGCTGGTGAGGGGCCAAGAAGCCAACAGACCCAGGAGACTAAATGCAAATAGTGGAGGAGCTGGTTGGCTGCCTGGCTGAGATCAAAGATCCTCTCCACATAGCTCAACTCTACTAGACATGCATGAACAACATTCGCTTCCACACACTGTGCATGCGTGTGTAGATGTGTGTATGTGGGTACTGCAAGTGCATGTACTTGCACGTGCATGCATGCCTGGTGTGTGTGTGTGTGTGTGTGTGTGTGTGTGTGTGTGTGTGTGTGTGTGTGTGTGTGTGCGTAAACCAGCAGCAGGATTGTGGGGGTGTGAGTGTGAGAGCAGTAACATTCATTTTAACATGAGTTCATACTTTCAAGGAATTTGTTCTAGGCTCATGTGTCATGTTGAATAAATGATAACTAACCTTGGAGGAAGCAGTGTCAAACATGCACTCTCCAGTAAACAAATACGATCAATCACCTCTTATTGTTGTTCTCTGCAGATAAATGTGCCTTTAATTATGCCCAAGAGCTTTTCATCCATCTCAAAGGGTCCGCCATCACCTGCGTTTCTAGATTAAACTGTTGGAATCAATGAAATGCAGCAGGCAAAGCTGTTATTTTCCACACCGGGTGTATGAATCGGGTGGATTTGCAATCGGAAGCTATAGCTGTAGATGCACACATGAGGTGGCGCTAAGAAGCAGGATACAGTACATATTCTCCACCATTCCCATTGAAAGCACTCATCAACCACTGCTAGTTTTGAAATATTGTCCTACATGTTTTTTGTTTGTTTGTTTATAGCAGAACAAGCGGAAATGTATATGTTTTTCCCCAAAGTTCCACACCATAAGTTATATATGGAAGTTTAAAAAGATTGATACAATTGATGTAAAGAATTTGTATTAAGAATATCTTTGGTTTTGTTCAGAATTGCTATGGACTTTTTAGTTTTATCATGAGTAACATGGATCACAGCATAATTTGTGAGCTATGACAACTCCCATAAATCTGTAATCATATACTCTTTACATGCCATCTGTTAGAGCATTAAGATGTTCTGTCTTCCAGGATTTGGTTACAATCTTTTTTCGACATACAAAACAATAAATTCATTTTTTGTTTTGTTTTTTGTGACTTATAAGGAATTTCTGTTATTCTTCATAATATGTAAACTGATGCAGCAGGATCACCTCCTGTTGGAGGAGGTACAAAATGTGATGTTTTTAACATTTCTGTCACATTAAACTAGAATGAGCAGCTAAACATGGATGTTAGAGAAAGGGGAGCTGAGTGACAGATGGAAAGAAAAATCACACCAAAATTAGAATAGAACATGTTCAGACTGTGCACAAATAAATTGGAATTTAACATCCACCTCCGGCAATAAAGCCTTGTGCGATGTGTGCTGAGATACAGCTAGGACAATTCTGCTTTTAATTGGATAAAAGTACCAAAAATAAAAACGAAAGTGGTGAAGTGCATAAATCAGTTAATTGAAAAGCAGCAAACCGTTTCCATCTGCATTTTGATAGACTGCTGGGCAGCTCGCAAACAGTCTGCACTGCTCTGAAAACACCACATGAACGTAGAGAAGTATTTATGAAAGCAAATCAAGGGAAGAAATTATGTCAAAACTGCATATGTGTTGTTTGGACAAAAGATCTCAACCATGACACTTGTGCATTTAATATGAGAATGATCTAGTCTATAAAAATAGTATTCCTCTCTCAGTTAAGGATAGAAGCTACTTACCATTTAATAACATCTATTTACCTGTGTGCTATTCCCACATTTTTACGAGGCCCTGTACTTTATATTTTGCACTTGTGCATCATTCAATATAAAAGATATAGTCAGATTAAAGTGTTGCTACCTTTTAATGGTGTTGTCTTTTTTTCCAAAGACGACCAGGTACTGTCCTGAGACATCAGGACATGTCTCACTTTGAAAGAAAACTAGACGGACAGCTAAATACTGTTGATACCTTGAGTATTTACTGCATTCTTTACCATCATCCTCTCAATGCAGACTATGAATTTCATGTGTTGAAACATTTCTCTGCGCATCTTGTGTACAAGGGAAGCGAAGAAGAACACATGGGGCGCGTGGGCGTCTTCTGGCAAAGAACAGACACATTGCCTCCTTTACAACAAAGACACAAAACGTTACATTTCACATTTGCCAGTAGGATTCTCAACACCAAAACTAAGAATGTCATTAATCCATCCCAAATTCGATCCGATTTCTGGCGACAAATTGTTGAAGACTTTTAGGAGTCAGACTGTTGCACCATTATGTTCACTGCATTTCCAAGATGTATGATACATATGTTATGTTATGAAGTATGTGTACTGAGTGGTAACATTGTTGAACAGTAGGGATCACAGAACTTTGAACGGCCATATCCTCTTTTATTGGAGCTCCTGCTTGATGAAGAAAGACATTGTGTTGAAATTTCATATGCTTGTTTCCCTTGACAGGGTGGACAAACAAAACCTCTAACAGTCGGCATTCTGACACACACACACACACACACACAGCCTATTGAGTGCAAACTGAATCATCTTTCCAGACAATGTCTTTGTCAAACACTCTGGCCTTGACGGTTAGAATTCGGCAGATTCGCAGAGCCATGGCAACAGTCAAGTGTGAATCCCGCTGATGAGAAGAGTGTGTTTGTGCTTTACAGAAATTGGCTGATAAATTCCTGCATGGAGGCTTTTGTAATTGCCGAGAAAAAGCTGCCAACGCAATACAGATGGAGAAATTAAATTCCAATAAAAAGAAAAAGCAATCCATTGTTGGCGTGCACAAACAAAATTCACAATGAGAAAAAAAAAAACTGTAGTTATTAATGATGGTAACAATTCTGCTGAGGATTTTACTGCAAACTAAAAGTATCCAAAACATTTAAGGACAAATGCACTAAAAATGTTGTTTCTCCCCTTTAACATGCCAATCAGCAATGTAATGGATCCCAAGTTCAACTTTTAAACCCTGCCAACACCTCTTTTGTTTTCACAAACAGGGTGAGGAGAGATACACCCACTCCTATTTAAATCCCATATATTTAGAGTGCTGGTGAACCAAATCCAAGCAGCTATTTCTTGCTTCTTTAAGGATGATAATTAACATATTTGTCTGTTTCTCTCCAGCAAAATGGAACATGGCAGCATATCCCCTCCTGTACCGGGGCAGCTCCCACATCCTGACTGCAAGAACCCTTTCAGAGCAAAACACTGCAAAAATCTGTCAAAGGCTATGGAAAACAGCAGGAAATATGGTAAAATGGCACAGTAATACACACACACACACACTTATACAAACACACTCAAGCACACACTCACTTAGGACAAGAGTCAACAATGGCGGAGCGTGGGTGGAAGTGGTGAAGAGGAGGAGGAGGAGGAGGAGGAGGCGGCAGGTGATGAAGAAGAAAAGGCTGCTCGACTGTTTTCAGATGGAGTCTGATGCCGGGGCGTTAAGGCACATTACCCAACAAACAGGGAGAGTCTCAGATGAATGAATGTGATCACAGATGAATAAGTGAGAAAGTTGGTTGGAAAATGTCGGGAGTGAATCTGCAGGATCAAAACTGACAAAGTGCTTGAGAAAGTCTGACGTAGTGATGTACGAAAATGCATGCATGTAGGTAGAAATGCACATTTACGCTCTCCTTATGTCACAGCTAAGCAAACCATGTCATTGTGGTTTGGATTTGTGTTTTTTTTTTTCTTCCATTTAGTAACATCTAATGGCAGACGGAGTTGTGTAATCACATTTGCAGTCAATTTTTCACAATGGTATGAGATAATAGAGTGCAGATTAAATCACTCATCTAGTCTCGCATTGTCAGACCTATCTCCATAGCGCTGCGGAGTAAGGTCTGGCTCCTCCACACATGCGTGCCAGGATAGTAGAAACATATGTTCTGGGTTGTTTGCATTTCTTTAAACCAATCACAATCAAGAGCCAAGAGCCAGACGCAGAATGGTTTCAGGAAGGATCTTGTTTTGGGGGATAATTTACACCCTGCAAAAAAAATCCACATAAAATATTAAATAAGTCAACTGTTGACACACTGCAGTAATGTGTAATTTTGCAGATAGGCCCCAAAAGGTCCAAGTTAGATAGTGAATACCGTAAACATATTCTTTATGAATCTTTACAATAATTCCCCCTGATAGAACCAAGCAAGCCAGCCTTCCTACAACGCAAATTTCCTTCAGAACTTGAGATTTTCAGCATGAAGCTTGCCAGCACAAAGTCTGCCGGAACATCCAGCAGCGGCAGACGTTCTGGCGATTATCCTGGAAATGAACTGTGATGTTGCTGATCCAGACTAAGTCATTCCCAAGGGTATCCCAGGGGGCACGTCTGCACCTGCCAAGGTGATACATTAAAACGAGTAGCTGAACTCACATTGAAAAAAAAGGATTTGATTTAGAAAATGTATTCTCATATTCAGTCAGCTGAAGCACTAAAAACAGCACGTCGGATAAATGGTTAAAATGGCAGCTTAGAGTAATAAATAAATAAGTCAAGTGGTAAAAATAATGAATACACGTTTAAAATAAGTCGAGAGAGCTAAAGGTTACAGATACAATTTAAAGCATTCAAAAGGTCTTCAGACACATTTACATTTTATGTTTTTATTTTGTGCTTAAAT
>NC_048430.1:5871372-5941815 GCF_013103735.1 Etheostoma cragini
TTCAATCTACACTCAATGCCCCATAATGACAGAGTCAAAACGGGTTTTTAGAGTTTTTTTCCGAATGTATTTAAAAGAAAAAAGCTGAAATGTCACACTGACACACATGTTCAGGCTCTCTGCTAATTCATCCCAGGTGCCTCCCATTTCTCTTGAATATCTCCAAGGTGTTTCGACACCTTGATTGGAGTCCAGCTGAGATCATTCTAATTGATTGGAAATGATTTGGAAAGGCGCACGCACACACACACACGCACACACACACACACACACTCACACAAGGTGCATGGCACTATCTTTGTGGGGACCTGTCATTGACATGATGCCTTCCCTGGCCCCTAACCCTAACCTAAAGCTGTCCAGACCCCACAAGTATACTGAACTCCCTGTTTTTGGAACCCACGAATGTAGTTAAACGAGAACACACACACACACACACCTGTCTATATAAGGTCTCACTGCGCACATCAGGTCAAAGACCAATCCATGAAGGGAAAGAGACTGCTTAGAGAGCAGGGAGACATAAAAAAGAAATACGGTTTTTGCTTTGTCATTAGTGGTTTTGAAACCATTTTAACACAAGGCTGCAAAATAACAAAATGGGATGAAAGTGAAGGGTCTGAATACTTTCTGATGCAACCTGGGTAAAACTAAGGCAAACATAGTTTAAGTAGTTGGATGAAGGCTTCTGATTTAAGGAACTGAACAATGCAACATGACCCACTCTGGTGTGTGTTACTTTAAACATCACAGCAACACTCAATTGCCGTTTTAATCCTACGTTGGTAGAGTACAACAAATGAAACCCTGTTAGAGGCCATTGTTACAATAAGTGTTACATTTCCTTTCTTCTGACATAGGAAGGGATTTTTTTTCCATCTGATATCAGATAACACTCATACAATTTTTTTGAGGATGTCTTAAGAGTGCATTCACATGTCTAGCAAAGTCCACATTAGTCACGACTCATGTTTAAATGTGTGTATTTGTGTGTGGAGGCTCTGCAAAACTCTCCCTCCTGTTGAGCTATGCACACCTGTTTGTGTGTGTGTGTGAGTGAGAACAGCAGTCGGGGAAGATTTAAAAGACGGGAAAACGGAACATAATCTGCTATAGCGTTTACTTAGCCAAGCAAGAAAGAGAAATAAAACTATGATGATGATGGAGAAGATGATAGAGAAAGCAACAGACAGGGAGGGAAGGATGGGAGAAAAGAGCAAATGACAGCCAAACCTGTGAAGAGATCAGCACCGCTATGAATAAACATGAACAGCTCAGCCCACGCCGACCTCTTTTCGTTACCTCTCTTAAATGCACAAAAACATCTTTTCTCACACACCCATACACGGCAGAACAATCTGCAAATGTACTTATGTGCACACAATTCTTTTTTGAACTTTGCATTTAAAGAGCCAATTTTGCTTTTTGTTTTACTTTCAGTCACTTTTGCCAAATGCACGCACGCACGCACACAAACACGTGAACAGAATGGTTCTACAAGACAAAGAAAAGAAATCAATAAAGTCTTCATGCCACTATTGATTTTTTTTCTAACTTCATTTTGACTTTGGGGTTATGACATGTGCTTCTTCCCCTTATCAAGTATTAAGGACACACACACACACACACAAACACACACTTTTCTTTCAGAAAGTAGAATCTTCTCCTATAAAGCGCTGTTGTTGCCAAGGCAACGGCTGGAGAGCAGTCATAGGTGGGTGGCGATGCCCGGCAGCAATCTGTCTGGAGGGCTCTCATTGGCCTCTTCACGGTTCCCCACAATCCTTTGCTGCATTGCTGCACCCCCCCCCAACCCCCTACAGATCCCTCTCTGAATATGACCCGAGGAGGTGATTGGTGGCGGGGTCAAAGAGGAGGTGGTGTGTGTGTGTGTGTGTCTGTATAAAGAGCATAATGTGAATGTTGTCAGGTAACAGCTGATAGGTGTACCTGGATGAGACAGATGTAGAGTAGGTTTAAATAGAATAACTTATTGTAGCAAGTAAGGAAAAAAAAATGTGAGCACAACTTTTTTGTAGTAGCCTATGATTTGATTTCTTCAGGGTGAATGAATCCATTTTTTAATTACCAAATAGCTCGCTACCAAAGATTGGAGGCAACCTAGAACTAGCTTGCTTTAAAGTTACATTAAGCAGAATATCTAAGCAATTTACATTCTGTTACTAATCCTGACACTTACATCTGCCTATCACTCTCTGTCCTCTGTGCGGTCCAGGTTTCGGATTGGCTAATCGGGAGCACCGAAAGAGTTCACGGTGGCCGGTCTGGTTTTTTTGGGGGGTGTTCTGGGTTGAAATCATAACCATATCATGGATGCTGTCCCAAGGCTGCTTGCAATCGCAGCCCACTCTTCCTTTTTAAAGTTATTTTTTTACCATTTTCTCCATTAATTCCATCCACACGCAGAGAGGTTTATATTTATTATGATGCAATTATGTAACGACAGCTGACCATGCAAAAAAACTCGTACACTTGAGTCAGCTTGCAAGCGGATGCTATCCTCGACATCAACAAATGAACTCAACTGAGCAACTTTTTCATAAAAATCAGATCGCAGCTTGAAAGTAAAAAAACACCTAATGCAGACAGTGAGACGGGTAAGCTAAGCTAGTTCCAAGCAGTGCATGATGCACAGTGCTCGTGCAAAACAATACAACTTTGCCTGCAAACCACCGTGAAACTTGTACCGATCAAACTTTTTCCTGTAGCTTTTCAACAGCAGCCACAAGTCCAGTTTGTTGCTAACAGTGTCAATAAAGAGCCATGAGCCCAGAATTCTAGAGTAGACATGTGTGTTTGCTTATTGACTGAATATTATAAGAATTCATCTCAATAAAGAGTATTGTGTAGACCTGCTCTTTATCCTCAATGTGTCCCGGTCCAGCACCGGTGCTCTCTGACCCACAAGTGCAAATCTTTGTTCCTACGTAAGTAGCCTGAAGTTTCTACTTGTGCGTTGGTGTGCGCGTTGATCGTTTTAAGTGAATAGCAGCGGAGGCATGAGTGTCCGCGTGGGGAGTGTGTGGTAGAGCGAGTGAGTAACGTGAGTAGCTTCGGAGCAAGGACAGACCCTAGAGGAATAGGGAGGGAAACAAAGTGTGCTTTCTGACTGGGATTTCTGGGAAGTCTACAGCAGGAAAAGTTAACCCTTTCCTTGATTCCACGTTGTTTATGGAGAAGGAGAACTAGGAAATGAGTCGGGGGGGGGGGGGGGAAGGCAACGCTACCAAGCAGCGGCTGAGCAATGTGTAGTTATATGTTTTGAGAGGTGCAAGTCAGGCTACGGTGTAGGGTCCGGTGTAGGGTCCGTCTTTCCACGTACCTCCAGTATATACGTAGCAACGACATCAATTTAACGCTGAAGCATAAATCGGCCTTCAAGGTGCGTTACTGCCACCTACACTGACAGCTTTTTAACCCGTGTGTTGTCTTCCCGTCAACCATGAAAAAAACACACGATTTGGTCTTTTTTTTTTTCAACATAATTAGCGTCTTTTTCCGACATTTTGTCAACTTTTTCAGTGTTGTGGGTGCTTTTATTGATGTTTTTGCCAAAGTTCTTTGATATTTTTATTCTTGACATTTTCAGCGCTTATTTTGACAGGCCCGGTTTTTGTGCAAAAAAACAAAACAAACTGAAAGGTGAGGGACTACCAGCTTCCCTCTGACGCCACCATGAGGTTTACATTTGTGTTTCTTATGTCAAATGTCTCATTTGTCATGAAGATAGCTCAGGTGGTTCAAGAGAGGTCTTTGGTGTCTTACTCCCGTCTCTGATGTTGAATGGTTTGTGCTAAGATCTAACTGCTGGGCAAGACTGACCAGATGTTCTGACCAAGGTTCAAAACGAGCACCATCCACCAGCCAAATGCTGCTAAAATGTGCAAATGGATGGTAGATTTTCTTCACTCACAAGACATAAATCCAATGGAATATAATGAGTGGCTGGTCAAATTTGAACGTTTACTACAAAAAAACAAAAAGGTTAATTTTAAACCCTGGTTCTGACAGCTCAGCCACTCCAACTGAGATGCTTCTGGTGGTACCTGTCGATTTAGTAGTGTAAATCCTGTTTTTTCTTTAAAATTGGGCTGGGATTCTCATCAACCACTCCTTGTAGCCTGGAGACAGACATACTGCACCTCCTTATAATACATTTGCACACATACTTCTGCTCTGTGTGGATGACAGCATAATGTGCAGGTCTCACATTATAAAGTGAAACTTTCTGATGAAACACTTGCTATAATTTCATTACCTTTGTAATTTGCAGGGATATTTTTTCAGGATATTGTAACTAGTCAAGGGAAAGTCCTCACCTCTAACCAGTAGAAGTAGTGTAAGGGTATCCACTTTCCCTAATGTAATTTTGTTCAAGGCTTGTTGTTGATCTACTGATGGAAATTTTCCCATTTAAAAATAAAAACAATTGTGCCACGGGCAAATTATGTGGCTGAGAAACACATGCTTTAGCTTATTGTGCTGTGCTTCTAGAGCCTGCATATTGTGTTTCTAAAGTAAAGATGCCAGAAAACAAATTCCAAGTTATACTTTATTCAATATAGTGTCTCTAGTGAATTCCTAGGTGAGCCAGGTGGTATTTGCACTGCTGAGTCGCAACAAATGCTCTTGGATCTCAAGCACTCCACAAGTAAGGCTGGAAATCTAGTGGAGACATTTTCTTGAATGTGTTTTTGTTCTGCCTGGTTTCCCACGGCGCGGTGGTCGGCTGGTGTCCAGTTTCAGGTAGCTCGGCTGTTCCCAGAACGTGAGCATGCAGAAGTGCGGGGAGCCATACCGGGACGCTCTGGGATCAGTTAGATTCCCGGCATTCCTCACATAGTCCCTTTGAAGGGAAAGCAAATAGAGAGGGGTTTAAGCCCCCCCCCCCCCCTTCACACCTCCACACTGCCTGAGGAGGGGAAATGGTGTTGGTATCAGGGCTTACCACAAGATAACAGCAGTACCATGCAGGGCTGGGGTCAATCCCCTTTTATTCACTTACAGTATTACTCACGCATATTAACAATAAAGTTTATATTATCATGTGAACTGCAGTTGAAGTTTGAACTGACTGAATTATAAGGAAGCTTCAAGTCAGATATGTTGGAAGAGCAGATTTCTTCCTCTGTCACGTGTAAGGAGGGTTTAGTTGGTTGGAGAACATACTGATTCCTTCCCAGGACGAGCCCTAACGTAATCAGTTATAGCTGTGACCTGGCACGCAAAATAAACTTCCCCAGAGAATCCATCCATGTCCTATAGCCCTGAGTGACCAGGGGAACTCTGAAAGCTGATGTGTGGGTGGTCAGCAATTTTGAGAAGCAAAGTTGGTCACTGCAGAAACTACCATAGTCACAGGTTAAAAGGTTAGACTGTTTTTTTCCCTGGTAGTCAAACAGAAATAGTCAAACAAATGACGTCCTATGTCTTTTCCTAACCACTTTCCCTTGAATTTGATGGAAAATGTCATGAAATCAAGGAGAGATGTGAAGGAGAAACATAAGGACTTAACAGGTACTGCACTCACGCTAGCCTATGTCGTCATAGGACGGCCTGTGGTGACACTACAATCTTCTGAAAATGGACTACGAAAAATGCGTTTTAAATACTTTGCCCCGTGTGTTCTTACCGTTGAAGCTTCGTGAACCAGTGTCTTTATTTTCTGAGCCCACTAGATGGCGATCTCTGTTCAACAAAGGGTTGAGATTACACTAAAATGATAGGCCTTAAGCCTTTCTCTTAAAATCAAGATTGCCATCTAGTGAGCTCAGAAAATAAAGACACTGGTTCACGAAGCTTCATTAGCCATCACTACTTACCGTGTTGTTTCATGCAGGCTGTAAACAGTAACTCACCTGATGATCTGCGTCCCTTGTTGTTGATGTTGATCAATTGTTTTTGTGAAAGCACAAATGCTTGGTCGCTTTAAATGTTACTGCTGCAAGGAACTGCAGGATGGTGTTATCTCTTTTGCCTTTCGTAAAGGATGATCCAGTGCATGTTGTGCTAAAGGGGATAAGAAAGGAAGCAGTGAAGCACCTTAGCATTCAGAGAACTTGACCAGCTTTTTATCACGGTTGCCACTTTGATAGTTTACAGGTCATTTCACTCAGTTAGGACCCTTCCTAAGCAAAGTAAATCACCAACCGCAGATCTTAAAAATTTCTTCCCCCAAACCAATGTGAACCAATTTGAACCAATTTCAAATGTTCAGTTTAAAAGTTTCAGTTCTTGTATTCGTTGCCTGCAGGTGGCACACGTGTCTAAATAACAGGAGATGATGGCACACCTCAGCACATATCTGGGCATGTTTTCAGATGCTTTGGATCTACATACTCATTACATTGTAATGTTAAGAAAATCATGATGATGAAGTGTTTGACACAGTGGAGCCGTGGATGATTACGTACAGTAAATGCAATCAGAGCCTATTGTACTGCCCACAAGCAGTCAGACGAGGAGGGCGCATCAGCTGACGTGAGTCACCATGCCAAAGTGTGGTTATGGTCTAATAGGCTATTTCAATGAGGAATTACAAGTGGCTTAGTTTGGAAAACACACATTCTCTAACAGATTACACTATTTGACAGGTTTGAATAGAGTATTTAGACAAAAGAGGGAACATTTTCATAGACCCAGATCACGAGAGACTTTGCTTTTGTAGATTCTCATTCGATTGTTGAGCATTGCAACAAAAGCTCGCCAGACACAACTTAATCAACACAATTGTTTTGTTGCCAAAAGCACATCATAGCACCACCCACACTATTTGATTGACAAGTGAATTTCTGGCAAGTGCAATGCAAACAGCCAGAAAAGGATGAGCTCCGTGTGCCAGAGAAAGCAAACACAGCAGCTAAACAAAAAATGAGGAACTGAAGGATTACAGCTTCAAAGGAAGGGGTTAGGCCAACAAGACTTTAAACCTTGATGGAATATCAATCGATAATTCAGATGTTAGAGTTCAGCAAGTTAGAACAGGCTAAAGGGTCATTTTTCATTTCTTTTAGAGTAAAACTGATGGTCTGACATTTCCAAGATGGTGGGAGCTTTATTCATCCCCCTTTTCCCCTTCCTTACTGTCACATGTTGCATGACAAGTGTGTGTCACGAAGCATTCTTTCTTTCTTCTTTTAAGATTATTTTTTGGGGCTTTGTCCTTCATTAAAGCGATAGTGGATAGACATGAAAGGGGGAGAGAGATGGGGGATGACCCACAGCAAAGGGCCTCTGCGGGGCCCCGCCAACATGGGGCGAACGCTCCCAGTGGGTGAGCCAGGGACCGCCCCATGAAGCACTCTTTCTGTTGCATTCTTTTTATGTTTCCCTCTTTCCCATCTTTCGTCTCTGTATTAGTTTTATTTGTGGCCCTGGTACACATTCTCATGTCTTATGCATTGGTTGTGATTGTTAGTAATTGTTCTTAATTTCTAAATAAAACAATTGATCACATAAAAGTGTGTCATGTGAAGAATTCCGCCATCCGTGCATGAAATTGCGTGCTGCATACCAATTACATATCAGATTGCAGCAGAGAAAACTGCTCAACATGTGAAAGCAAAGTGTAACTCACATCTGTCGCCCGGTCTGGTGTCTCCTGCAACATGTGAACTTAGTTTGGGTCTGGAACTTGGATATTTCTGAAGCAAGTGTAATGTAAAAGTTACCAGAAAGAGCTGAACAAAACACTCCCAACAACCTCGATATGAATGAGATTAATTATCACACACTATTTGGAAAGATTTAAAAAGAGCTCAGGCCTAACTTTTGTTGGTTATCTTCTCCCCTCTAGTGGAGAGTTTAACCAGTTACAGCAGCTTGTTGTGCCTCTGCCAAGGTTGTTACTGTGCAGTTTAAAGCCCACAGCACCACACTCACAGTATGTGCAGATATCCCAAAATTCAAAGTGTTGTTGTTTCGGGGGGAGTTTGACAAAGAGAGGAAAGTCGAATGTGTGTTAGAGCATTCAGGCCGTCTCAGGAATTCATATACAAGGTGTGTTGCGCTACTTGATCTTATGTGGGAGTTATAACGCAATCACCACACAGCTACTGGTTTTAGATAAAATCAAAAATCCAAAGTTGAATGGTAATACTCAAAACAGGATTGGATCCAGGTCTTTGGAGTATTATCTGAAACTAGAGCTTGGAATGCAATTTAACGCTCACTCGGACTCAATTGGTCTGCCTCCCTCTGGTGTCGAGGGAGCAAATTAAAGAAGACAATTGCATTACAAGACATTTACAGTAGACATACCAGCCAGTCAGTTGGCAGATTGTCAAAGTTGCCAGTGATGCTTTTTGCCATTGAAATAAAACAATGAAATCTACAAAAAGATTAAATCAGTGGAGAAAGAAAACTACAGAGTACATGCTGGTATGTCTAGAGCACATTTGCTTTGGACTAAATACTAAGTTGACAAGGCTAACATGCTGTTTAACTTTTTATGAGCACTTAATTGAAGTTTTGGAATAAATATTAGACTTTATCACTAAGTCAACAATGGCGATTTTCTCTTTAGTTAAATTTAATTCGTCACATTTTGGGATTGTTTGAAGGGAGTAGAAGAATGCAATGGAGGGCACTATATAGTGCACGGACACTTAGATTCTGACACTTGGCATAAAAAGGCTAAATATAGCGCACTATATAATAAATAGAAAGTGATTTCAGACATTTCATCTTGTTTTAGTGTGGTAGTATGCTGACATTTCAGCCTCAGGAGATGCATTCAATAATGAAAAATCACAATAAAATCAAAAAGAAAAACTCTGGATAATTCACGGACCCCATTGTTTGCAGTTTTAATTGGACCTACTTTTTTTTACAGAAGAAATAGTCCCTATGGACACTGCTGACAGTTTGCTCTGTAGAGCATCAGGGACACACTGCACTGTAAAAGGTTTTCTGTGCTAAAGGGACTTCTCTCCACTGCCACTGGAGGGCAATCTGACACTTCTCTCTCTCTCTCTCTCTCTCTCTCTCTCTCTCTCTCTCTTTGTGTGTGTGTGTGTGTGTGTCACTCCCTATGAAGATGTCCTTTTTTGATCACAATAAACTGCTCTTCTCACACACACACACACACACACACACACACACACACACACACACACACACACACACACACACACACATAAACACACACAAACACTCTATAGGCTTTTTTTAGGGGGGAAAAGTCTCCCTGCAGATAGCTCCCAAATCCAAACCAGCACTGAGGGGTAAAACAAAGACACTGTACACAACGTTGAACCACAACCACACAGGCCACTCGGGTCAGGTGCTGTAATGACATATCAATAATTTGATATGTTTTCCACAGGCCATACCGAGTGTGAACGTCAGTGCCACAAGATGCACTTCAGTTATTTTAATTTACACCAGGCACACAGAGTCCCGAGCCAGGAGGGTTTTCAGAAGCTGCGCCGCTGAGACTTTCTCCAGCGGTGATGCTAATAGAGACTGAGAGTAGGGGGATGTTTAGTTCCTCGTCTCCCCTTTAATTGCTTTTCTCAGATGTCAGAGTGGCATCTTTATGAGTGATTATTATCAAGACCAAAGCAGCTGGCAGGTCAGAATCGACTTTTATCCCTGCGAGTACAGCGAAGACTTTAACAGCTAATCCCTGTCTTGGTACAGAACATTTCATTTCACTCTGATTTGCAGTGAACTGGACAAATTTGACAACTTGTGTCATGATTTCATGTGCCAAACTTTACCGTTTTGCAGACAATTGAAAACTGCAAGCAGAGATTTTAAAAAGTAAGAGTAAGAGTTAGCTTCAAGTATGTTTATTTCATTTAACATGGGCAGGATTTGTGGGCGGGGGGGGGGGGTCAGTGTTGGTCCCAGGGCCACAGCACTGGAGATTGTGTTTTTTGTTTCCCCTCTCTACCTAAGTGTTTGACCAAGTTCACCTTTCTTACCACAAGGCGACTGCTGCATCAAGAAGAAAGGACTGTAGTAATGTACACAATATGATATTTGTTGTTAATATGATAAAACATACACAAAATGGATATGGTGCAGTATATAGTTGTCGTATCCGTGGTGACTTGTGGGAACTGCGACAACACTGATACAATCGGTCGAGCTGGAATTATGCTAAGATACACAGAATGCACACCAGACCAGGATTTTCTGGGTACTTTTTGGTGTTACCATGTAGGAAAATATGAAGAACTCCTGGAAGTTATGATAGTCTCAGACAAATATGCAAGCCTCATTTAACAACTGTCTTAATGTAACAAACCCCACCCATCTGCTAGTCAAAGTAGATCAAAACAAACATGTAGATTTTTTTCCACTCGGGCCTGGTGGAGAACAGCCCAGTCCCGGTGTCAGTTTGTGGCCAGTCAGAGTCTCAAGACAATCCAATAAGCCTCCTATAAAAGTCCCCCATGAAAACGGGCGACACAGCAACGCTGTGGTCCTCCAACCACAACTTGACTGCTGCAGAGGGAAACCCGCAATCATAAAGGTTGAGCTTCTCATATAATGTGACAGACTGAGTGTAAACAAAACAAAGATGAAACGCGTTTTCATCAAAAGAGTACTGGCTCAGTGTTTTATTGCGAAAGAAAAAGATTTTGGGAATTAGAAAACTGGAGTCGTGCAGTCAGGGCCGTGTGATTGAGATCTGGAAGTTTGCCCCAATTTAAGTGATATTAGGCCAATTCAGACATGGTTTCAATTTTGGGTAAAAAGGCCGTCAGAACCAGATCCAAGAAAAAAAAAATCCTCCAATTTGAGTTAACATCATGAGCGAATAAAAGCTTAGTACAAAGCTAGTGAAAAACTCTTTTGTCTCATCTACTTTACTGCAGGTAGACCTCCATGAATAACTGTAGAATTCAATGTCCAGGGTCCGGTTGTTTGAATATGCCTGTAAAACAGGGGTTTCGCACCCAATTTGCACCTGTATTAGTTGATTGGCACCTGCCTGTTCATGTTTCCTTCATCAGGTGCTTGGCTACCTGCTGACTAGTATTGTCTAATCACATTCATGCAGGTGTAGAGTGTTGCCATTGCAACCTGACTCCTAACCTCCTAACAAACTACTACTATTATTATTGCTGTATGTAGTCAGTTTCTTAAAGTAAACGTCTTGTGTGTGTGTGTGTGTGTGTTTTTTTTTACAGTACATTTCCTTGCAGGTATACTTGTGTGTACATATGTGTACGTGTGCGCTGTGTGTGTGTGTGTGTGCGTGTGCGCTGTCAGAGAGTCATGTGAGTCCATTTGATTGTTTTGGGCTCACAGGCTCAGACAGCTCTAGATTGTTAGGTTCGGCGTTGCATTATAGCAGAGCCATGGGAGGAGAGAGTGGGGGGGAGGCGAGGGGTAGTTAAGATGCCGACAGTGTGAGTGTATGTGGGTCGGTGGGGTCTCATAAACCCAGTACTTGGCCTCCATTCAGCAGAGCACCAATAAAAACGATGGTTGCTTTGCAATCATACCCTAGTGGTGCTCAGCATTGACAAACTCTTTGGTCCATTATCACCTTAGTCCCTGCTGCATTCCTGCCATGCCTGATGAATCTTCTCCGGGTGAATACACTAAACATCAATAAAAGGCTTTTACGTGTTTCGGCTGTGTCTAATTGCTGGTGTATGGCTAATCTCATACAAATAAACTGCCAAGACCCCATTTTTTATTCACTCTTTTACAGAAACAGATATAGCTTAACCAGACAGGGTGGGGATCAGCTTTAAAGTCACAGACATTTCTGAATGTATCTTAAATGTGTTCAGTGTCTAACTGAAGGGTTTATTTTGCAGTTAGATAATGAGAAAATGAAGCCCTTGTCTGCAGCTGTTTGGGTGCTCATTATGTTTCAAGAGCCAGAAAAGTTAAGTTAACCGAAGTAAAACCTTTTCTATGTATCTGTTGCTGAGGCGTGTTTATAGGGAGGAGAGGACCAGCAAATGTTTTGCTTTCAGGTCAGAAACGATGTGATGTTCTGTGCTGTGCTCCAAAGCAGTGAACTGGGTCAGATCGGCTTGTCCCGTTCGTTTCCACATCCCTTGAAGGAACTCTTGATGCAGATTGAAAGCGATAAAGTTGAACAGTCTGCAGTTGTAGATCAGCTCGGGCAGTTTAATTGGGGTGAACAATACACCCAGCCTTTCTCCCTCCTCCTCTCTGTCCGTCTGTTCATTATTCTTTGCATGGCTATCTTCTTGTCTTATTAGGCCCTTACTGGAGACTGTGTGATCCAGTAACACATGAGACATCAAAGGATTTAAGAGACATGCTTTTTTATTTACCGCTGTGGACATGTTCTATCCTTCTCTTCCATCCTTGAAGCAATGCTGTCTCCCAAAAATTCCATTACTATACAACTAAAATGTATTTTCTTGCATCTTTTCTCCTGGATTTCTTTTGTCTTGAACACATCCTCTCACCAACACTGTGCACCATGTGAATTGAGACAAACCTACTTAGGTTTAATAGAGTATACATTATTATTATTGAAATAATACGTTTGTTGTGTGACTCAAATTGTGTACATAAGACAAGTGTGTTACGTAGATGGGACCTCAGTTAGCTGTGTTACGCAGCTTAATTTCTGTACATAAGTTAAAGTAAGTCAGCAATGACTTTAGTTTTCCCATGGGACCTGAAGAGCGGTCTCATGGGTGGAAGTGCTCTGTTTATTTGAGCCATCCATCCACCCTGGCTTCTTGACTACGCAGACTTTGAACACAAACTTTGATTAGAAACGGATTTGTGAAAATGCAGTGTAGTTGTGTGGATACCTTACTTTTAGGAGACAGAGCTGTTTACAGATTTTAAGTCTCTCTCATGCTATTCAGTACTTTCTTTCTGTCATGACCAGTTGTTCTTGGTCTCTCCAACAATTTGATAGCCGTGAAATTTCTTTGGATATTACTGAACTCAGATTTCTAATCTTATTGTGGACCCTGTTACCATTCCTCTACATTGCATATGAGTTATCTCACAATGAAATAGGCAGATTTCCATGAAATTCGATGAGCATGTTACTGATGCCTCATGGCGTTTCCACTATAGCGTTACCCTCGGGACAAACAAAGTCTCATTGCAAGGTGTGAAGAACTGTAGGAAAGGTTTATGTACCGTTTGTCTATTGAATTCTCCCTTTTTTTAAATGAAATCATTGAAAATTAAAGGCCTGAGTTGGCAATTTTTGTCCTTTAGATCTGTAAAATCAAAGCAACTTGACTTGACGTTTTTTTCGTTTATCTTGCTATGGACTTACAAAACATCTGTCACATTGCTCTCCAGCACAAGAGATGATGCTTTTTTGGCACAAAACCAGAGGTGGTAAAAGAACTCATGCAGTGTCACCAGAGTAGAGGGTTTATGGAGAATTTGGTCTTACTTTGGAGAAACGCTGGCACTACCTATACCACTAGCATGAAAAAGCCTTCCAGTCTCATCTGTTTTTGGAAACTTCACCGGGGTATTACAGTTAATTTGACAATGATATGTTGCTGTTTAAAAATGCTACATGTTTGCACTTATAACTGAGGTTCAGTCCAATTTGTTGTAGCAACCGTAACTCCAAGAATGATTCACTGTAGTAGTAGCATCAGCACTAATGGCTGTACATCCTCCATGGAAAGTTCACATTGTGAATTTCCAGTCAGGACCGGGTGCCTTGACTACAAACTTGGCGCACAGCCTCCACGTGTGTTTTTTCGCTCTTTTCTGTAGTTGTGCCCACATAACTGACCTACAAATGTGTGTGAAATTTACACATGCAGTGACTGTGACCTACTGTGAGAGATGGAAACGGGTGCCTTGCCATGATAAAGGATATTCTAGAAGTTTGACACAAGACTGTGGGTGTTACTTAGTCAACCGTGACAGGTAGCATGTGTGGTTGTTGGTCTTGGATTAGATAAATACAAGCACCAAAGAGCGACTCTTTACCACTCATTTAACATTAATGTTGATGCTTCATTAATGAAGTCAGTACTCTCCTCTCTGTTCACATCTTAGACTTTGATTCTAGTTTTTCTTAGCTTACAGCACATGCATAGCAAACCACAAGTATCCGATATGTATCAAGAGAATACTTTTTTTTAAATCACAACAGATACACAACTAAGTGGAAACAGTAAAGGGGGTTCACATGGCCATATCCCGACTCTGATCCCTAAATCCCAGCAAATCAAGGAGCTCTACGAGGTCCTGTAAATGGGACAAAGCCTATACTCTCCTAAATATCAGAAAATTCCCATAATTCAAACGCACTCACTGACTTACAGAAGAACAGTGGTGTCCTCAGTGAACGGTTGGTTTTTGGGAAACCTAGGTTTGGCTTTCTGGCAGCAAGGATCACCTATTTCTGTTTGGCGTCTTTTTGGAGAGGAAGACAGGAGTGACTTTCCACCCTGAAATGAGCGCTACCAAGGCGGTACGCTCCCGCTGGGCGACAACGTCAATCCGACCAAAGTCAACAAGGCCCGCAGTGTGAGTGTAACTAAAGGAAGGATGGGGGGACCGGGGCGGTGGACGACTGCGACTCCTGTGTGACCACACAATGCTCAGAATAGAACATTATAAGCATAATGGCCTCATTCAGTTATTCTCGCACACACTTCCACAGGCTTTTACTTTGTTTTGACCTGGTTTGATTGCAAGATTCTTCTAGAAAAGTTTCTTAAAGTGACTCTTGATTGTTGAAACCTCTCTGGCACTCATTGTGTTCTGTGAGAAAGAGTTCCCCCATCTGGCAACTAACCTGAACAAAAACAACCCTAAAAGCACACACACACACACACACACACACATAGGTCCTCCAGTAATTCCTATGAGGCCAGATATTTGCACACAGAGAAAAACGTTCTCCTAGTGAAGAAAGAGATTCATCACAGCTTGGCACAGTGTGCATGCCGTTGTGCATGCTTGCATGTGCATGTGTGTTTGTATGCATATGTCCAATGATGATGTATCGTTCTCCTTTCTCAAAGCATATGGCAAGCCACCGCAACTAGGCCAACATCCCATTCAGAGCCCCTGTGTATTGCCAGAGGGAAAAGCTGTGCGTCAGTTTTAAAGCCTGCAAGAAGACGAGTTCACCCGAAATTGCCCACATTGATCATTTTCAGACGTATTTGCATTCCTGCGAGGCAAGACGGTTTTGTCAGGCAGCGATTGCAATTGCGATTTGGGAGATCTCGATGAATTCCTCTCAACCACTTCTCCTCTTCTTGTTTTTGCTCTTTTTCCAGCTCATTTCGCACACTGACAGGCTGCCCTGTGCTTCAGCTGAGAGGGTGTGTGTGTGACGGGACAGTGGTTGAGCTTTTAGTGTGTGTGTGTGTGTGTGTGTGTGTGTGTGTGTGTGTGTGTGCGGGTGCGTGTATGTGCGTGCGTATGTGTGTGTGTCTCTGCGCTCATGTATTAGTTCATGCACTTGAGTGTCTAGTTAGCAGCGTGTGCGTCTGTCAATGCAAGCAAGCATTTCTACACATGTGCGTGTGTGTGTCTAGACGAGGCTAAAATGAGACGTGCGTGTGTGTGTGTGTGTGTGTGTGAGCATGTGGGTAAATGAGTGTGTTTGTGTCTGCCTGTCTGCACTGTGGTTTTTCACAACATCACCCACTCAAATATAACCTCCAAACCTGGGACGATTCCAAGAATCTGCATTTTAAGACTTTTATTTATTTCAAAATGTTGTCTGTTCTCTGTCCTCCAAGGGAGAAAAAATATGGGAAAATGACTAATTGATTGAACTTAACTTGTGATGAGGGGAGGGGGAGAGGGGGGTTGCATGGAGACATACTTTGTTTTAAGAGGTTTAGAATAAATGTGACTAAATATGGACTTCTGGACTTCTGCCCAAACAGTGCCACATTAAGAATTAGCTAGTTGAACAATGCCACAGTTTGCCTATACACTGTAACTGATGGCTGTGTGAGGAGTGTGTGTACACTGCCGACGAGCACTGATGGAGCTGTATAGGTAGAAGAAGAGAGTAAGGAAGGAAAGATAAGTGGGTGTGTTTATTCACCCCCTATTCCACTGGGAAAGCTCCCTGTTCCTATTTAACAGAATTGAAAAATGGAGGTCCGGGGCCACAACAAGGCCGCGGTACAAAAACAACTGTACATCGCTGAGGTAGGCATTTTCCTCCCAGTGAAACGTCTTCTGTATGTATGGATGTGTAGGGGGATTTACTGTGTGTCTGTGAGTGTGTGGGAGACTACATGTCAGTGCACGTGCTCACATCTTCAACACTACCAGAACAGTCCCAGATGTGAATCGGTGTGAAGCAGCTGGACAGTTTTCTAGGGCTGCAGAGGTGGTCAGGGCCACATCTGCGCAAACAAAAACTACAGTGCCCGATATTCTCAAGCGTCCCAATGCACATGACTGGACCTGAGCCACACACACATACAATACGTATGAAAACACACATAACACCTTTATTGTTTTGGGTTTAAAACTCAGAGTATGATTGATTTATGAGCTAGCCTGCTCAAATCTCACAATAATCGGTCAGCCAGTTAAGGTTCAGACTTAGTGTCAACAGATTCTTTTTAATTCCAAAAAAGGAAATTGCCCTAATTTTTTGAGCTCCAGTTAAACTGTTGCAATAAAAGAAAAATGAGGAGGGGCCAAATACAATAACATAAGCATTGTTAGAGTTTTAAGCAATGAACAATGTCTGAAATCCGATTTGGTGCTTGGATTGATGAGGCTGAGCAGTAAAACAGTATTAAGGCGTGCGGATGCATATCAGGAGTGCTTGCTTCCAGTTGTTCATCAGACCTGCTAGCGATACAAGGCTTCTTCATTTTTTTGCACTTTTTTTGCACTTGCTGTGTCACTCTCTCACACACACCAAACTTCAGTTGACTTAATGTACTGATAATCTAATATGTCTTGTGTGTTACACCATGTGCTGTTGAAGTGAAACATGCTTTTCCATTATGAATCCCTTTGGGTCAGGATGACTCAATAATATTTGACTAGTGTGTTTCTGTGGGACATTAATAATTGTTTTTATTAAAGATAATACAAGTCCAGGCCAAATATGATTAAAAAGGCCCCAGGAGGAGGTCCAGATGCTGACATCGACTGGTTCTGCTGTCAGTATGAATAAATACAGTGTTTTTTTGAGTATCCCACCATCTGTAGGCTTGAAACATGGCTCTGAAACGTTTGTAGCTCAAAGGACAGAGGCGTTACACAGCTTGGGCTCACAACAGTTCCAATGTATTCTGATGGAGACCCAGTTTCACGCTGAAAACGTGTCATAGGCTACAGAATAGAAGTGTAGGTACAAATCAAAATGGACCAATGGAAAACATACCCAAAACTGATGAAGATATGTATTGCCTTCTTTTTCTTCTTCCGTTGAAAGATAACTGATCAGAAAGGGAACACAATGACAGTCAGAAAGAATCTGAATGCACCTGAGCAAAAACACTCAAAATCTGGATGACCGATTCATAGAGAGAGAGAGAGAGAAAGAGAGAGAACACCAGCACTGGCAGCAGCAGCGCTGATTAACATCAGCTGTGGGTGAAAAAAGAGAGGTCACTTTTGAGTGGCATATCTATGTCTCTCGCTATTCCCCGTTTTTGTTTTGACGTTAAACTTCGTCCGTTCAGCCTCAAGCCGAGACCCTGGTTGTTTCCACTGATGCAAAGCTGTTGATTTCTGCAACAAAGCCAAAGAAAAATCATCAATTCCACCAAAGCGTGTAAATACCACTGATAATTCAGAGCAGAGCAAGTCCTTTTGGCTGCTTTAGAACCAGTGTAGTAACTATTGCCATCACGACCAAGTCTGCAGAGTCAGCCCTGCTGAGATGTCTGCTTCTGGTTATCTGACACTGTGTAGCTCTGCTGTTTATACAGCAACATTAATCATGTATATTAAAGGGATTTTCATACAGGCTTTTATCTAGATGTGTGTGTGTCTCTGTAGCAGTGTACATGTGGGGACCTTTGGTCGGAGTGATGAGCTCAGCACATATCGGCAGCTCATAAACATGCAGGAGCCAAGGGGCCACGACCACTGCAAACACACGGATGCCAAATCAACCTTTGTAGCCCCCTTTTCTCTCTTTTGATCAACACATAGGCACACATGGACAAACAGCTGAGGCCGTTTTGCTCTGTTTGACGTCTGCTAATGAAACGTGACGTTGACACACGGCTTTATGTGGATGTTTCTCCTCTCGCAATCAGGCAAACACTGTTAAAACAAGAGCAGGGGATCTTGATGTATCCATCAGAGTGAGGAGGAGGCGAGGTTGTGAAACACATCTGTTGATAAAATATACAACTGAGATGTTTGGTAGACTGAACGTTTTGTCTGCAGGCCGGTGAATCTAATGTTAAACACACAATAAGGCAATACTAGAAGGTCACAACGAGACAGTGTACAAAAGCTCCTTTGTTGATGAGTAAAGTCGAGTTGTGTTCTGGATATGTCAGCACATGCGTGTACACACTGCAATCCACTCATCTGAACTGGACAAACTCTCAAAATATTTTTTGAACGTTGAAATCACTGTGGTTGGTTCTGACTTTGAGAAGTGGTTTGCTTTAGTTAGTGGTTTGGTTGAGGGTTTGGGTGAGGGTTTGGGAGTGGATGTGATGGGAAGGTGCCTCACACAGGATACAGTACAAGTGTGTGTGTGCAGGTGTATGCATGTAGAACTAGTGGATGGATTTCCTTTACATTTGGCATGGACTTTCTTGGTCCCCAGAGGATGAAGCCTGTTGAACTTGGTAATCCTGCATACCTTATCTAAACTGTGAAAGAGTTGAGGAAAGTGGTGCGTGGTCCTCGGGGGAAAGTATCTTTTAATGTATTTTGTTTCTGGGGAATTACGAGAGGGCTTGTGTAAAGTCTACTAGATGTGAACTCCTTATCTGATCATTTCATTTAGTGCTCACACAGACACTTTTCGGTGGGAGTCATTGATGGGGTTGATTAGAACAAATTGCTCCGTGTAATTGCATCCAGAGTGTAAGGAAAGTTCTGCATGTGGTTGCCAAGTGGAGAACAAGTTTACATTCTTTCCTGAAACATTGTTATGTTTGCTGGAGAAGGCCCTAATAATAAAAAAAAACTTCTTTGTGAGAAGATTACAAGCATACTATGTTCGAAATCTGTACTTGAATTGGTGATCAGTGATGGTCTGTTGTGTTTCTGACTGAGCAGCTGTCAATCGTCAGGGGCTTGAAGATGAAATGAAATTAGGCTGAACTTTTGGGCGTTTTCAGGAAATGTGTTAGATTTATATTAAGTACGTACATGTTAAAACTGTATAAATGACTGCAAAAATAGCTAACTTAGGACCTTTTTTGTAAAACAAATATCACAAATGTACGCTCCAAAATGCTGATTTTGTTCAAATGTGTAGTTTTCCCAGGTATACAAAGTGTGTTGAAGTACATGTTCTGTCCAAGTTGAGCATCACAGTGTTTTTGCTTGGAGCTACTGCCTTTGCACTTGAACATTGTCTTCTTTATGTACACTGTGCTCATTGGACTCCCCCCCCCCCATACATCCCAAAAGCCACATCTGCAAGCTATAACCTAAAAAAACCCACATCATTAAAGTAAAAAGGTGAGGGAGACAAGAGGGCCTGAGCTCAGACAGGGTGTCTTACAGGATTGAGACATACACTGTCCACGCATGCATGCACTCTCTCCTGCACAGGCTCTTCATGTTAACCTGGTAGTCTACAGACTGCATCCACACACACACACACACACACCCATATGCAGTCTTAAATTCCATCCCCCTGTCCTCGTTTGGCCCACATCGCCTCATGGGACTCCCACCTCTCTGTGACCCTTGGGTCACAGCTCATTTGCAGAGGCCATCTTTGTTTCCCACTCTCTCCCTGTGTTCCGTTGGGCTGGGAGTCACAGGCCTGCTTACGTGCCCGCCCCCCCCCCGTACATCACACTCTGACTGGAGCATGATAAGTCATTAAGTGGCTGGCAAGTTGGTTGTTTCATCATGTAAGCTGTTATTTACCATTGAAAAAAGAATGTAATCGTTTCTGAAAATAAATGCTGCTAAATATTATTTGTACCAGGTTCGCCTCCCACACAGGATTATTCCAGAATACCACCGTGTCAGCACACTGCCATTTAAGTGGGAGTCACAACAAATAAAAAAAAAAAAAATCTTTCTCCTACCCCACAGTAAAGGTCTCTCTTGAGGAGTGATTCATTTGCACGTAGGAGGTTTGGAAATGATTCGCCTTTTAAAATCTGTCAGAGACTTTAAAACGCGCTAATCCATTTCTATCAGGGAAGAAAGCCAAAGACAGACAAAAAGGACTAGTGGAATACTTACTGTATGGGTTTTAACAAAACAGCACTCTTATCCCACTCAGTCCTTTGTATGTGAGTGCATCGGGTGGAGCATAATACGTGAGCCGACGTTTTCCAGAAGCCGCAGATGAAGACTTGTTGATGTATAAGTGTCTCCTGGTGACTCATTGTGGAGACTCCTCACCTGTCTGCCCCCTCACATACACACACACACACACATATACAAGTGCAGTAGGGTGTACACACATCCACAAGACGTTAAGTTCTTTTGACCCCGCACATTTTCCTAGGCCAGTCAGCTAGCTGAAGGGAAGCTGTCACGGCCTGGATGAGCGCGGAGGCCGTTAGCACCGTGGGTCACTGTGGGGGAAAGGCCGTCTGCAAAGCCAATTAGCCTCTCAGCGCAGCAGAAAAACAGACCCAGACTGTAGCCCAGGGGAAAGCTTTCCTGGCTCAAACTCCACTCGGAGGATTTTTTTCCAATTTGACAATTTGGAGTGGTGGCTGGTTGAAAAACAAAAAAAAGAGACTTAAAAAATAACGAAACCCAATCTCCCCACTCCCAAAATATTTGCACTGCAGAGAAAAACAAAAGCGATCTGATTTCTGTTTGAATCCCTTTTTGGTGACACACTTCTCTGAGGAGACCAGAGGGAAATGTGGAGCAGACACATAATCTCTCTTTGACAGGAAAATTACCCAATGAGCTCTAAATGTTTATACACTGTGCACCAGCGGGGGAGATGGTGAAGCGCTGGGTGAAGAGGCAATGAGGCTCACCAAAAAACCAAACGGCTGCCGGCAAGCTCCAAAACAAACACCTGTCAAATGGGAAAGTAAACAATAAAATGTCTTTTTTCAATGACGAATGACACAGTGCAGGTAACTTGCGGCTCAGAGTGCCTTTTCTTGAATGCTTTATTTCACGAGGACAACTCTCTGCACTAATGCCACTTTGAGGCACCTTAATTGTGGATTTAGGAAATCGTTGTTTGAAGAAAAAGGAATGATGGGATCAGGGGTTATCTTGGCTTGGTCTTAGTGGCTTAAAAAGTATAACAGAAAGTTTGTGTTAAAGACATTTAACAGGCAGAGAGGTTTAAGCAAAGAGATGCTGTTGGTTGTATCATGGGAAATGTAGGAAACAAGGTTTTGTGAGTCTGACCCATACTCTGCACTAAAAGTCAAGCTATTACGTGGCAGTGCTGTTTGATTTTAACTTTCTCTTACGTTATCTGTGTTGTGAGTTCCCTAACTTTGTGCAGAGGCAATACTAAATCACTGCAAGACTCTTTTAATGTTGTCAAATCTCAAAATGCGACATTAGCCAAAATATCCTGTTTGTGCGCCTGTAGAGCGTCTGGTGTGATTGATCATCCTCTCCAATTGTCCCGTCATTATCTTCCTTTATACGCTGTAAAAACAAAACTTGTTGTGACTACATGCAGTGTATGAGCACTCCCATCCATGGTTTTTCTTGGATCCCTTTCCCTGCAGCGATACATTATGATTCATGTCCTCTGTGATTGCAGTATAGAAAGTTGATGGTGGATCCATGCACAAACACGCTGTGGCCTTATTCAGTCCAGTCGCTGTAGCTGATCAAAGTTAAAAACCAGAACAGTTCCCGAAGCGGCGGAGCATCTACAGAACGGCTCACTCTACTGTTACAAAGACGATAAAGAGAAAACAAATAAAACGAGGTTGCCTGGGAGTTTTTCCCACCCACACACTGACCTACAAGCACAGATATGCCACCTTCAGTACTCACTCCCTCTCCCACACATGAAGGCTTTGAGACACATGGAGACCCAGTGATGTTTTGACAACATTCCCAGCGTGATTTACAGAGAATGGATCAGACTTTTGCCAGCTTTCTCTGACTTTCCTTCCCCTTGTCAGTTCATGACTCTCACACTTTCTGTCAGGTGATCCAGATCACAGTGCTTAATATTTCACGCTTGACTCTCGCTTCAGGCCCTGGGACTACGGAACTGTAGAGAGGGCAGGAGGTACCCCCCAGGTTTGAACTTCTACATATTCACTCGACACAATTCAAAACATAAGGCATCTTTTTTTCTAGCGTACTCTCCGAGTAGATTGTCAATTAATTTACAAAAAAATGAACTTACCATGTTAATCCCCTTATTCGCTCAATTCCCCCACATCCATCAGTTCATGTTATGATTTGTAAATGGAGAACACATAGCAGGTGATGATAGAGTGTCTGCCATAACCCATAATGTCGGGCTTTGGAAGCAAGTCAACATATATACATAGAACGTTATACTACAATCTACTGTAGATCCTGTGTGTGACTTCATCCCAAACACCACAAGCTTGCAGTTTGGAGCCTGGGTGGTCCCTGCTAGGTAGTGGAACCCATCCTCCAATGATGACTGAGAGTCATTCCGACTACAATAAGAGCCATTTTTGCAGCTGGTTTGTATGAACGGCTCCATAGTGGATGCCATTATTGAGAATTAAATTTGCAGAGCACTCAAACGTTTTTGAATTTCCACGTCATATTTAATTAAACGTGGTTCTAACATGGTCCGTCTGTGCAAAACAGGCCTCACTTGTGGAGTCCAGTTCTTGCTCCAGAATAGATCACGGTAGAATTAGCACATACTGTTCCAAAAGCATAACGTAAATGTAATCAAATGCAATAAAGTAACCTAGCAACAGATATGAACGTTTGCCTTTCTGTGCTGCTGCGCTACGCGTGGTGCTGGTTGGCACAGTCACTCGTTAATAGTCTCCTACCTGCTCTGCTAATTGCTTAATTTGTTTCAGGTGTGCTGTGTAACACACTTGTACTTTATAAGCTCCCAGACAACAGTTAAAAGGAGGTTGGATGTTGGTTGTTGTTGTTGTCCCTTCTCTCGTTCTGCTTCTGCCACCTCACTCTCCTTCTGGCTGTGTTTTGGTGTCAAATCTGTCTCTTTAGCATCTGAATGTGCCACTTAACCCTAACCCTTCTACGCCGTCCGGAAACAGCTGTCCTGGCTCTGTTCACAGGCACAAATTAAACAAACAACATGTAAAGTGTTAATAAAGGAGCTTTAGAGGTGCTGGCAAGCAGATTTTTAACATTTAGACCGAGCCAGGATAGCTGTTATCCAGCTTATGCTAAAATGTCAAACTATATTCGATAATAAAAACTTTGTGCAGCTTTAAACAAGTTATATAAATATGTGTGTGTGTGTGTGTGTGTGTGCGAGAGAGAGAGAGAGAGAGCTTAAACAAGAGAGAGGCTTGAACTGTCACCCAGACTGGGAGGAAAAGTCTGAGAAAGAGGGCAAAATGCATCTTCTTTGCAACCATGTTTGCCCTCAAACAATCTGTCCCACAATGTCTTGCACACAGCCAGGTCTGCTTGACACTCACACCTTAATGGGCCACCCAGGGGTGTTAAATCACCCCAGAGCTTGCAAGCCCCCCTGGGCCATCTGGTCCTGCACAAGAGCCCTGTTGGAGATCTTTTTCCTCCTGGAGAAAATCTCTGTCAAAATCTCTGCAACAGATCTGCCAGAGATCCCCTCTCATAGCCAGATGAAAGTACAAAGGCCGTAAAACCACAGGAAGGAGGGCAAAAAAAAGAGAAAGGGCCCCGGTATTCAATGCCAAAATGCAACCACCGTCCCCTCCTCTACCAGTGCTTCCAATGTCCACACGCCCAGTGCATCCTCCCTGTGAAGCACCCCCACCCTCAGCTAGAGACAAATGGGTCAGGAAGCCATTTGATGCTGGTGCTCCCCTGGGGTAACCATGCTGGAGCGCAGGGTGGTGGTATAGGCAGAGGAAGCAGGAAGACAAAAGGAGTTCCAGGTTGTTAGGTGAGCTGCGGGGTATTGGCGAGGTGTCACCGTAATTCCCCTCTATCATCACCCCACCCAGGAGAACTCAGACCTTTTGACTGAGCAATTGGATAAAGATGTGCGTGTGTGGGGTGTGTAGATTTACAGAGCCAAAAAGGAAGCTCCCAACAGCTGCTCCTCTCATCGCCTCCCTCTATCCTTTCTCTGTCTCCATCCTCCTCTGTGTCAACAGAGTGGATCAAACCTGAGATCCTTGACCTGCTATTCAGTCAAGAAAAGGATGTTCTGATGAAGCAATTCAGGCGTGTGTGTGTGTGTGTGTGTGTGTGTGTGTGTGTCCTGTGTGTACTGGTGCATGTCTGTATCCTATATCATCATCATCCTTCCCCGGCCACTAGACTCCTGGGTTGCATCAGGGATAATTACAGCACCATTGATTGTCATAGTGGAGCTATAATTGTATTTCCTGTCACAGTTTTAGGTTTTTAGTTGAGCACATAGGAGACCCCTCAAATTTGACCCCTCCTTAACTTTAAAGTGCAGTAATTCCCATGTTATGAGTTTTGTGCCACTTGAGATGAGTCTTTGAGTGAATTTAAAGTCAATGTGTGCATGGACGATTCCTTTCCCTTCCCTACCTGGCAGTTGGCTATGAATTTGCAGAATATAAAGAGCTCTGCCAGAAGAGAAGATTTCTGTGGGAAGTGAGTCAAACCAAATGAAATGCTGAGGTTGCAGACTCAGCTCTACAACACCGTCTCTCTTTATCTCGGCCCTTAACGTTATTGGACACTTGGTACGGTGACTTGCAATTAGTGAATGATTGATGTTGAGTAACAGATGGCTCTTCAGTCAGTTTACCGGCTTTTACGGAGCCGCAGTTTTCCGGCGCTGCCACTTTCTCTGACATCACTTACCGGACTGGGCGCACAGTTCCAGTACGCCCATGTTAAGAGCTGGGGGCTGGCATAAGGGCTGCTTAGCTGGCTCTGCCAAGAAGTACACGGCAGTGACGTGGAGGACTGTCAACACCTTGGCTATTTTGAGCTCACTCAGGAGCCAGTGGCACAGTAGAGATGCAGTTAGAGAAACCAAACGTTTGTTTACTGGCGAGGTTATCTTTAGGCACTTCTCAAGCAGTGATGGTGTGATTGTTGACTAACCTCTTAGAGCATTGGGTCATCACTTGTGTGCCAGATCACCGGGGTTGAAACTTAGGTCATCGTTACCTACTGCATTCTTATTGATCTTAATCTAAGGGAGATTTTATGGCTCCATAAAGCGCTGATAAGCAACACATGGAAGCTATTTCTGCCTATCTCCCTCTACAAGCCTGGTTCGTGTATCTAGATGCAAAACATCGGTGGAAAACTACGTCCCGTGAAACAACTGAGCACATGGCCCTGTGGATATAAACAGCCTTGGTAGGCTATCATCACGTTGGTGTCTTGTAGAAAGGTCCCGGGTTATTGTAACGTTTCTTAAACTGGCTCCAGGCCAACAACATGTTGTGCCCTTTCTTGGCAGGAATGAACATAAGAAAAACCTTTAACTGTTTTATACACACATCATTTATGTAGGGGGCACCCAGATATGAACTAACCATTCAACATTTATTAGCAATTTGATGCTACCTATGTGTATTCAGTGTGGTTATGGCAGTGGGAATGAAGGAATTACTATATACAGGTCTGTGTTTCCTTGCAAAAGGGACTCTATAGCGTCGACCTGATGGCAGTTATAAATAGCACAACCTTTTTTTTTCAAGTCATGCAGATAAGTGAACCATTTAATTAAGTAAAGGAGAAAAAAGTAATGCATGAGATGTCACATTGCTATCCGCCCCTTTCTGGAAATATCCGACCACTTGAGCATAAGTGTCACTTCAAGTACGCCCGGGGCTTTAAATGGAAAACTGGGCACAAGATGTGGTTGACTAAGCTTGTCTGTGATTCAGACTCATGGATCAGCATGAAGATTATTGTTTACACAATTAAATCTGTCCACTTTCTGAATAAAAATGCTTCTTAGGGCCATTTTTGTACTAATCATAAGCAATATAACCATACTTTTTTAACTTGGGGTTTTCTTTGGCTTTCCTCAAAGGTTTGGAATTTCTTTCTTTTTTGTGTATCTTTGAAATAGTTTTTAGGCTGTTTCCAAGCTCTTAAAAAGACCAGCCAAACTTCTTCTGATAAAGTCCGAAAGTCGTACGGTTTCAAAAGAAGAGGGAACTTCTCAGATATTACACATTTCCAACTTTTTTGGGGCGGAAGCCTTTTGATCTCCAGACTTCTGCCATCTACTCCAAGAGCATTGATCAGCTGGAGCAAGCTTTTATCCAAGGAGAAGGTTGACCTCTTTTTGGAGACTCTGGTTTTCTGATACTGCTGCTTCCGTGGACTGAGCACTAAACTCCACATCAGAGAGCACTTTATCTTATCTGTCCTGACGTCTTCAGCTCCATTCCATTCATTTTGGTTCTATTTTCATTCTGTTCTTTTATATTTTTGTCCCATTGTGTTCATTTATCAGTCTTATCATTGCTCAATTCTGGACAACCAGGAAGGAAAACTTGAGTATGTCATACCCTGAATATGACGTGTGAGAACAACAAGTTACCTTCCTTCACCCCCCAAGGAAGTTGTACATGTATATGTCCCTGAAACACACCCTGACTTCCTTCTTCCATATCCCACACGTGAATGACTAACCCCTGATTCGGCTTGTGATGCAGGAAGGTTGCTGTTGAGAAATCCAGGCGGGACAGTGAGGGCCATGAAAAGCTTTGCAGATGTGGGGTGTCAGGTGGAGGCCGAGCTGACCTTAATTATTCCCGGTATTACCATGACGAGTTGTGGAAGGGGCATGGGCGTGTGTCAGCAACTGGGAAGTGAAACTTTACAGCAGGACACAGAAATCTATGGGAGGGAGGTCAGGAAGTCCATGACAATAGCTGAAACTACTTGCAGGAAACATGGGCATTGCACTGTGACTCAGCAAAATCTGCCATAGTGACTGAGAACTGCTGCAATTTCAGGACAGGGGGGTCATTTAGAAATTTAGGCCTTTCAAGATTATAGTGGAGCCTATATTTCATAAGGAAATTGCAGCCCATTTGATAAGCTTATCTTCCTTTATAAATACCTTTTTTTTTAAGGTATTGCTCGAGTGACATTTACTTTGATTTCTACAACTTCAAAGTAAAAGTTGGAGGTCCTCTGAGTTTCAGTCGCAGACTTCAGAGCTCCAGAGCTTAGGTGGAGTGAAAGGTGATCCATTTGATGTAGGAGATTTGGTTAGTCGAGGAAATTAACCTGCTGGGGAGCTCCCTTGATCTGCTGCTTCTACTTTAGCCTGTAATGAGCCTTGGCAATATGAGAGTTCTGAAACAGAGTGGGAGACAAGGTCAGGCTGTGGAGATTGATGCACGGTCACACTTGCATTAACATCACGTGCACTCAGTGTCTCTTAATGCATCTGTCCCCCTCCCCCCCACAAAAAAAATATGGTCTTTGGAGACCCACGCTGGAGATGGCGAGATAGGGAGAGTGATAAAACCGGGAAAACAGAGTCCAAGAGGAATCAAGAATCTCAGAGGAGCTGTGCGAAAGGTCTGGGTGACTGGTTGTCAAGGGGACAAGTCCATCTGTCCATCTGTCCTTAGGGCGGACGACAGAGAGCCCGGCAGGGCTCATGGTCAGCAGGTCAAGGGCGTGTGGGTGACTGATGTAGAAAGGCACTTTGGCTTGGGAAAAAAGAAGTTACAGCAGTCCAAGTCTGTATCCAACAAGGAAAGAGAGACACAGCAGGAAAGCGTGCACAGACACTTACTTTTGGACCGATCCTTGAGGTTAGGGTAAGCCAGATCAGTGTCCCTTTTTTAGCCCAGTCCCTGTACACAGATGCAACAGTCTTCATCAGCACGGCACAGAACTCAAGAGCAGAGATTCCCAGAGCTGGAGATGATGGCTTGCTCACACGGTTTGCTCTATCTTTGATGAGTTGACAACATGCTTAGAGTCACTCCAAGGATCGGGCATTGAGTTCATAAAGTCTGGATAAATACAACCAAAACGACAGACAGACATCCTACCATCTGCTAAGTTCAATGGTGGAAGGGGATGGCCACTAAACTGGCTACAGCTCCTAAGTCTTATTTAACTCAAGACTAGATCTTACTTAGTGACACACACATCTGCACACACCTAGTTGTACCTGGCTTTATGAGCAGCTGCTGCGTTGTGCTCGCTGCATTGTTTAATGTGCACAAGTGAGGATGGAGCACAAGGGAAAAACGGCTGGTGATTGAAAGTGAGTCCGCTGGTCGATTTCCATCTAAGCCAAGATAAGCCAGGCCTCCATCTCCATCACCTTGGCTGTTTGGATTGGGTTTAACATCACAGCCGTGGCCTGCAGAAGACCCCCACACAGGTTTGGAGAGAGGGAGGGAGAGCTCTTATTGAACCGTGAAGGAAACGCTGAATTGGACTTTCGTACCAGGCTAATTTAAGAGAGGCCTGTTGTTTTAACGCCATTCAAAGGCCATGGACTGTTTTGGGGTGGAGGAGACAAAAAGAAAAGAAAAGAGAAGCAGACAGAGAGATTCTTAACCCACTGCCCTTGGGATACCAGTCTGCATTCCTTCTGTTGGCTTGACCACAGCAGGACCCCTGCAGTGGGCCTAATGCGAGTAGACTCTCATCGGAGAGGCTCCTGTTGCACTGTGTATGCATTTCACTCTATTTATTCAAGAATTTCATAGCATTAAAAGTAATCATAGTATATTTCCACCCAGCTGGGTTTATGCCCATTTTTAATATGTGCATAGAATGTTAAAATACCAGAAAGTAATACTAAATGTTTTATTATTACGTTTGGCTGAGGTGGAAAAGTTGCTTTGGGACCTGGTTCTTCTTCTTCTTGTTTAATTTCCGGTAGGCTAGACACAGAAAACACTCCTTTTTACCTAGTTCAAACCCAAATGTATTCATAAAAAGAAAAATATACATATCCTAGGTCCACCTGAAGCAGCAAAAAACTTACACCTTCTTATTTTCTTTTTAGAATTTTGTAGAACATAGGAATTTAGCTTAAAGTACATCGTTTCTAAAGTTGAATAGACAGATGGCCAGATACTTCCAGCAAGCTAACCAATAGCTACATGCACATCTAGATGAAAGGATAGGTAGATGTTGGATCTGGAGGCTGCTGCTGCCTGCTGAGCTCATCAGCGGGCGAGTGGGTTTTCCCAGAGGAAGGAGGATTGAAGCGCTACTAGACCTCTCCTCTGTTGGTGCTCCTTAGTGTGTGGGAGCAACAAATCTATGGATGCACACAAACACATACATAGAAATTCAGATGTAAACACACAAACTTGCCGCAGCTCACTTCTCTTTCCCCATTCTCCTGCCAAATTGTTGTTGTTCTTTGTCATCTGCTCTTGTTGTGCTCTCCTCAGCGTGTTTGGCACACACGTCCCCCTTCAGTGAAACAAGGACGAGTGGTTTTGTCACATTGTAAAGTCATCAGAAGGTGGGCGAAGCAGCAGGGCTCCTCCGCTGGCTCCTGCGTCTGACTCCTTTCCACCGGCTTGTTATGACTCTAACAGTCACATCCTACCCACTCACCCCATCGGAAGAGGTGTAGAAAAGCAGAGAGGGAGAAAAACAGGCTGAGAGATTTCAAATAATGGATAGGCAACTGAAAAAGGGTAACAAACGTGATAAAAGAACGGGCCTGGCGTGCCCATTCTTATCCTCCACAGAGTTTACCGATGAGAGTGACAAATTAGAAACAGAAAGTGCTTATTTTAGCACAAATGGCACTTTTCAAAGCAAAACTTTTAATTTTGTGACGGTCCTCCATCTTCAAAAAAGATTTTGGGCTTGCTAAATGTCCCATTTTAGCCCTGATCCATGTCATTTATATTCCTGACTCTCTGATTTTCTTTCTCCAGATACATGCTTTTACTAGGAGAGGTCACTGCCTTGCTCAGTTCCAATGCCACCGCTCAAGTCACATCGGGTCCGTCCATCAGTAGCAGCCTTTAAACAAATGTGTGCACTTCATTACTGTGCAGCACAAAATCAAAGGGGCTTAAAGTGGCAGCAAGCAGCGTGAACAACGTTGCAACCCCATCAATTTGCAATAAAATGAAACATCCTTTATTGTAGCATCGTAACAGCCAACACGTTTCCATCTAATGGCCAGCTATAAAAATCTTTTATGCATCTATGTTTTTATATTGCATGTCGCCGTCAAGTGTTAAATGAAACAATTTTGACTTTTGCACGGAACCAAGTGTGGTGCTGCAGTTATAACCATTTATTAGCAGTATAAAACATGTGTTGAGCTCTCATGGTAGTTAATAGTGGTAATTGTGGTCGTGCAAACTGGTAAACAGTGTCACATTGCAGATAGTCAACATACTTTAGTTGTTTAATCATTCATGGCAGCAAGTGCTCTAAGTTTTGTATTCACCACATCTGAAATGAACTATTGGGGACTTATTTTGAATATACTGATGATAAAAAAACATGTTAAAGGTGCCCTGGCACACGTATTTCCTTACTTTGTGGTAATGTCTGAAGTTCTACCATGGACTCTGTAACCTTTTCTTGTGAAAAAAAGGCTTTGGTTACCTTGTTTCAAGCCATTCTAGTGTGGTATGGTAAGCCTGCAAGAAGACTCAGCTCGATTTGTACCAGTTCTCATTAACATTTAATGAGCTAAGCTGCTTGACTTTGATTGGCTAACATCTAGCTTATGAGAGCCTGGCTATCAGCATCCTTTACCCAACTGGGCAAGCTCATGAATTACAGAATTTGCCGACTTTCCCTTGGGGAATCAATAAAGTGTTTCTGATTCGGAGTATTTCTGATTCTGAGTATATCTGGTTCTGAATAGTAATGAGCTAAGGCAACATTACATCAGACTGACCAGCTGTTGTGATTGGCCAGATTTCTCCGCTTATTTCTTTTCAGTGGCTAGAGCTGACAGAGGAGGTAGCAGTTCATTTTCACACTCACAACATAACACCAACACATGTGGAATTTTAAAAAATGCAAGTAAAAACGGTTTCATGTGGCAGGGCACCTTTTAAAATTGTCAGGTTGTGTTTGTTGTGTATATTTGTCCTTCTGTTATGTCTGAAACATTTATTTGTATTTGTACCTTCTGTACCCCGCCTGTTTCGCAAAAGATGTCTTGATCTCAATGAGATTTAAATAACGATTATGTTTAACTGATGCAAAAAAAACTTGTTTAAATGGATGTCTTTATGGTTAATATAAAGCTTCAGCGGGTTGGCTCAGCGTATCGTGAAGACTGGAATCAGAAGAAAACACTGTCCAACCATGTAAAAATCCCCCTGTGCACCTCTTAAACTAACTCAATTCTCTGTTTAATGTTTGTTTACTCCTTACAAAAACTGAAGTGTAAAAAGGAAACGACTTCATGCTGCGATAAGTTTAACATATAACGCATGCTCAGATAGAAAGCACATTTGGCATTATTCACCCCTGCAGAATAGTTGCCAGGCAACAGCATCGTAGTCATATCTCCTAATCTTAAATGTTAAATATTTGCTCATTGACTATGGAAGACTATGCTTCAATTAAACTAGTATAGGTTACTCAAGGATACGGGTATTTCTAAATCAAGAGATTTCCTAAGACAATGCATTGATGTCAAGGCAATATGTGTCCTAAATGTTAAGCAAGAGCTGATGTAGCACACAAAACTCAGCTCAACTCGCCGCTGAGCTGATACCCACATGTGGCTGCATGGTGGGATGTTGAGCAGGGGACTGCATGTCAGTTAATTAGCAAGTCTAAGCATCATAAACCCCAGTCTGGTGGTTGCTTTGTCATGACATTTGCGCTGGAAACCGCCACATCCTTCTGCAGAGACATAGTTATGCAAGGACAGAATGATGCCTTCAAACACCGGCCGCATCAAAACGTCTGAAAGTGGTTTGAGTGAAATGTCATAGTCAAGGTCAGGGGATAACAAAATATTTAACAGAATGACATTAAATTTGGCAGTGTTGTTGAGTGAGGTCAGACAAGTTGAAATGAGTTAACAATGCAACTGGATCCACTAGGAGTGGAATGGCCAAGTACATGTAAAGCCGCAGTGAAAATGAGGTCTGCGAAAAAAAAAAACAACTGCTGAGCGTCCTGACGCAGCAGACCTTGTAAAACATGACTGCAGAAGAAAGGAGTCATCAAAATGTGCTGCTTGATGCTTTGATGGGTTTTCTCAGCTTGACAGAGGATGTTGTGAACGTCCACGAGTGTAAGAATCTAAATAAAAGTTAAGTCAGCAGGTCTGAAGAGAATCCATGTGTCTTCGCTTAATTAAAGTTTGTGAAAAAAGAAAAGAAAAAAGAAATCAATAAAAAAAAATCATTGGAGCTACTTGAGGATTTATAACAAGCTTTATTTGCACTAAATGAAACTAAGGTTACTCAGATGGAGATAACTTTCTTGCATTGACAGGAAATACAAAGATGAAGGACATTTTTATGTGTCTTTATGAGTGTGAATCAAGACAACAAAAAAAGTTCAAAAACTAGTTTCCGTCTCTGTCTCTAGGGGGCAGTATGGTTGCGTCCCCTGTGCCTGGGCTGCGTGGAGGTGTCTCCCAACACTGAGCTTTTGCTCTCGCAGCAGACGGCTCCTTCGAGAGCGGGACCTTGGTGTTTATGCCAAAATGCCAAAGTTAAGCAACTAACAACTGGATTACAGTGCACATGTTTAAAATAATATCCATGAAAATCCTCAATTAAACTAAACACAGATTTCACAGAATGAATGCTTGGCATTAATATGATGCTTTTTAGCCCTGGAACACTCAACCCCCTTGGCCAACTTTCACCGTTTTTGATTTCATATTTGTGCCTGCACCCTAGAGCATATTTCCCTGCTTTTTCCTTTTGTCTGGCTCCATCGGCAGATGGACGTGGCTACTGTTTACCAGACGGGATCAATCACCAGACTGCCATCAAGAGAAATATTTAGCAGTTATGGCGAGTCACCTGGCAAAAATGTTGTGTCACCATCTCAATATATAGTATATGTGTATTTGATATAATTTCTAGCACTGACGGCAGCCTCAGTTGACCAGAATGCAATGCAGCCATGTGGTTGACATGGGGGAATGAACTGAACATCTCATAATTAGCCAACAGTGTTAAGATGGTAAGTAATTAAGTTTAAATAGAGAGAGAAAGAGAGAGAGAGGATTAAAGAGCCTATGATCTGTCCACTGCTTCCTAGTGCCTCTTCCGAGAAATGTACAGAGAAGAAGAGGTGTGTGTGTGTGTGTGTGTGTGTGTGTGCGTGTGTGTGTGTAGTAGAGGGGCTAAACTGACACATGGATAATGTCAATGTCAAGACATTCAAGCTGTAACCCCCACAGTGTCTGCTACCCAGACTATATACAAGTATTATTCAGCAGTTGTGTATATGTACACTGGTTCAGTATTGTTCTGATTTAACGAGTGTTGATCGGTTTACAGTAGCTGATGTTTTTTTATGTCCAAAGCTATTAAGAACAGAATTGATAATTCTGTTTTGAAATGATTGCTTGGCCTCCTGTATTGCTTCTTGTAGCTTTGTCCAGAACCATCGTACTCCGAAAGAACTTACAGAGGGAACCCAAAGTCCTTAATATGCAACTAACTGCAAACTACTGCCTAAATGTGTACTTGTAATTCCAAGGAAAACACTGTCCTACCACTTGTCCTGACAGAAAATGTTGTAGGTTCAGATTCTACTCACAAAATATCACAAATGGAATATTACGGGTTGGCTGTGGCTCATGTAGAGAGTCAACATGTCCCCTAAACGGCCGGAGACATGTGAACAACCACTGGTAACAAAACAACATGACCGGCGAAGTGGCGTGAAGCGTAGATTCGTGTTTGATCTGGCTGTTCATGCAAGATGCACATTTCTCCCACGTGTGCTGTGTGTGTGTGTGTCTGTGTGTGTCTGCCCTCTTTCCTTCAGTCTCTCTCTGTGTGCCTGTCTCGCTCCAGACACACCAGAGAAATCAAGGCAACCGAAATCCCAATAAAACTGGGTGTTTTAATTAGAAATTTGTTTTATTTTCTACAGTAACCCGGATGCACTGTGGCCTTCCTGTATGTAATTACTTAGCTGGCCTTTGCTCACGTCTTGTGGAGACTGCGAAACGGTCACCAAACAACGTGCAGAAGGGACCAAGAGTCTACACGATCAGCTAACACGAGTTTGTGTTCTCTATTTCTTCATTTGGCGGGTAAACAGCAATCACTTTTAGACAGAGGATCAGTTTTTGGCATGGAACCACAATCAATTAACCTTGTAGCGATGTAGCAACATTTCATTTAGGCAAATATTTTGTAAAATAAGTTATCACATTTCTTATAAGTTCATCATTACAGTGAGACTCTACTGCTTGCTGAAAAAGCAACACTCTGCACATTTCACCACACTTGCATAACACCTGCACGATCTAATTCCAAATGAGAATCATCACGGTGTTTGTCTGTACTTTGTGTGGTATGCTGGCCAAATCTAGTGGGGAACATTTAGTCTCTCTAAGGGGATTCATAAGAAATTTCCTGCGTTGTACTCCATCTGTGTGTTCTGTCAGCGTGAGGATTTTCTATACTTGTGCACCTACGCACACATGTTTCTTAACTTTTTCTTTGTAAGGGATCCGCATGTGAAAGTGGTAGTGTGGACGTGCCAAGCGTTGATCGGTGGACATGTGGCTGGATTTAGTCATATATTGACATTCAGGTATGTGTGTTTTTAAATGTCAGTCACCTCACTGTTGTGTTTTCATAATGTGCACCACGGTTGGATGTCCATCTGGCGAAAAAACACCTCGACGTTGCTGATCCTATCGCCTCCCGCTCTGTAGGATAGACGAAACTGGCCACCAGCAGCAGTGAATTATCCCACCCGCCTGCTTTGCAGAAGGGCAGATTTTGTTGTGTAACAAAGCCGAGAGCTGCATGGAAAACCTATTGCTATTCCCAGTCCTGTTTCTAATCCTCCCTGCAGTTGGTTTTAAGCCCCTTTAGCCCTGTTGACAGCAGTCAGCCAGGGGTTGTCATTAGGATGAAAGCTCTGCGACTCACCTGGTTACACAGCTGTCTGTTAGGACGGAGAAGGCATGATTACAGAGGAGATGGTCGCCCCATCTTACCCAGCATGGACCAACACGCTTTTCAAGGAGGCCGAATGAAGCAGAGATGAGAGGGCCAGGTCAGCCAGGCTACAGTTGTTGTTGTTGTTGTTGTTGTGCCGATTTTGTTGTTTTTTGTACATGGGTTGCCGAGTTCTCAGCAGGTGTCACCTACACTGCTCAATCAATTAAAGTAATACTTATTAGTGTTAGTCTATAAAGCAAGTTGTATTTAGTTAAGCCAACATTCTACTGTATGCCTGCATGTTGTAGTGAGCAGTGTGTCAGTCTTTAACGTTCCTTGTGGAGCTTTCGGCAGCCAATGAAATCTCTGGGATCAACATGAGGTTGTTTGAGCTACACAATTGAAATTATTCATGTTTTTCAATATAAATGAATCTTGTTATAGATGCCCTTTTTAGGCAAAAGTTTGAATGAAAATATAACAAATGCCAAAGGAAAATGTCAGGGTTTGCCCTGTGTTGCATGTTTAACAGTTAATTTAAGGACTGTTAGAAATGAGGACCACTTACCATCAAAGTACCGGACGCTAACAAGTGTGTGTGATTTTTAAGAGGTCCTATGAAAAACCACCACAGCAGTAATAATGGTCCTAGCACCTGATAAAAAAACAACACAAATTATAATTTTCTGTGTTTCTCTGCTTTACGTGATGAAGCACAGTCCTTACAACTGATCACTACCACAACAACACCAGCGTTTTGAGTTGGAAGAAGCAGTCACACAGACCTACATCCATGAACTCGTGCTTTGGCATAAAATCTTCCTCCCAAAGCAGCCCAGGGGGATGTCCGGAGTGTAAGCGTAATTTGGCAATTGGACGGGATAGAGTTGGCCCACGTACCTCTGTTGACGTGGGCAGGCGCTGTTGAGAAGGGTCCCCAAGGCCTCATGGGAAAACCCTCTTGACGTCAAAGTGCGTTCCAAGCCCACAGATAGAGTGTTTTCATACGAGCGGCCCAGGTTTGGGTTACAGTAAAGAAGGGGAAATTGCAACCACAGAGCTGAGAGGAGCGGAGCATGAACTTCAGCCTGGAGGCCTCTTTCATTTAGCTCCTCCATCTACCTTGTACCTACGTAGAGAATCATCCTGGGTGTTTTCTTTTTCCAAAATTGTAGGGTTAGCTCTTCCTGCCTTTCTTCCTCTTTGTCCTCCTGATCTGAGATAATGTTGCTCTTATGTGAGCGGGGTCGTAGAATCCACCTCACATCCATCTCCTGTTTTTCTGCTTTTTACTAGCCAATAGTCAGCTTTTCTCCCTCAGTCTCTTCTCAGCCATCACCCTGGTTTTCCTCTTGTTTTCTAAAATTGAATTCTGAATTGTTGCGCTCTTTTGTTGAAAGGTGTCCCATTGTTTCTCTGTAAAGTATTAAAGCAAATGTTTTATTAATTCGTTTTCATTCTTTCCTCTCCCACTCTCGAGCCATGCTTCCCCCCCAGGTGGTATAGATGCGCTAAAGGTGGCGTATCTGAGTGGTGACAACTCAAACTGTTTACACTGAGATGTAGTCGGTGGAGCATTCAGCGAGCGTGAGTCGAGGGTGTGAAGTTCCGGCCAGCTGTTACCTCCCCTCCCTCTGTTTCCTTCTTTCAAAACACATGCATACCAAATACAGATGTAGATGCATGTGCACGCTAACGTCTACTTATGTACACTTGCACCCACGCCAGAGATGCATGAATGTGCTTGTGTCTGTGTGTATTTATGACTTCCGCAAGCAACACATCTTTGATCGGTGATAGTACAGCAAAGACAACCACTAATAGATGGTTTGTAGGCAGAATATGGTGTTTAAACAGCACTCCTGAGTAAAAGATGAGGTTCAACCACATCTAATAATGGTCCAAGGATGGTCCGGATCATCACTTTCTTCTCCATAAACCTGCTGCGCCCTCTTTTCAACACTGATGCCTTGATGCGTACCGGACCGGCCATAACACTGAGGTTCAATCCGCATGGAGAGGATTATACAACAGTTTGTTATTGTGTAATACAGCTGTGGGATAACACCTGCATAACGCATAGCATTCCAATATTCATTCTCTTTTTAGTTTAGTTTTGGTCTCCACATACACAACAATATCTGGCTCTCTTTCCACTAAATGCCATGTTCACCAGCTAGTTGCTAACTTTGTCTGGCTGCCGTTTGGTGCTGAACAGCTAGGGCAGAGTGACTTTATCAGAGCTTAATCATGTACGTGTTATGCATCAACCTATCCAAGTAGTTCAATTCACAATGTGAACCATGTGTTTAAAACTGGGACCGAGAATGCAGCTGTTTAATTGAGGATGCACTTCAGCTGTATGGGAACATCACTTTTTAGGAGATAGGGTGTAGTTTAACTGCAGAGTCGGGTGATTAATGTCTTTGACATATTTCACATTACATGTATTTGTTTGATCAGTAATTAACAATGCAAGTATTGGCTGGAGCAGCTTAAAATACAGAACGATGCGGCAACGGTGCTGATATCGTTGTTTATTATAAAGCTCTCTTGAAGTAGGAACCACTATCCTGAATCCTAGCTTCTGTTTATTAAATCCCTTGTTTTATAATCAAACCCACTGTTCACAGCGAGGGGTAACAATGTTAATCTTCAGCAATTTCAGGATTGCATGTTAGAGATTTCACCACACGCCAACACAAAGCCCTTTTCACTCCCAAACCATGTTGCATGTAGACTTTCTATGGTTAACGCCAACACAATGATTCCTCAAGTGTCTTTAGCACAGATTTCTTCCTCAACCCCTAATTTTTCACAACCGATTCTTTTATTCTCTTTACACTCCGCTCTCCCACAATGAAAATCTACGGAGGCCTGCTAAGAGCGTGGCCATCTGTAACAACAAACATCACGGCCCTGCGTTCTACCAGTTGCCTATTTTCTCGCTGGCGTGTGCTTGTTTTCTCTCTCGCCCGCCCGTTGAAATTTAGTGGCTCGCCGTTTATTTTACAGCACTTTGCCAGGAATGTGCGGGGGGCTACTCACCAAAAAAATTAGGATGGAAGGGGCGAGGAGGAGACTTTTCTTTTTCGGTGACAAAGGTAATTTGCTACGAGGGTTGGATTTCAACTACAACATCTCTGCTGAGTGCATGTGTGGGAGGGGGGGGGCTAGGTTACGGCAAAAAAGGTACGCACAGGCCAAAGTAAACACACCTTTTTACAATACAACCCCTTACTGCTAGCTGGCTGGCAACGGAAACTGCTGGTATAGCTGGGGCTCAGGAAGTGCTTCTCGTGTGTCACGGGGGGTGAATTGTGTTTTGGTGTTATCTTAGAAACAAGACCCCCCATAAACCCCTTCAACGCCCCCCTAAAGCACCGTAGACTGCTGCTACACACCTGGAAAAACACAACAATATGGAATTATGAATTACAATCGGATACATGCCATAGTGTACATAACTCTTTATATTCTATCCAGATCTGGAGCATTACAGCCAAGGCCACACATCATGCAGTCTGTCCTTCTTTTGTCAGCAAAGAATACATTCTCCATACCAAAACATCTTCTGCTTAACATCCAGCATTTTCTTAATTTCTTTCCGTCTCTCCTTCCACACACTGCAGCTATACCTGGAACTCGGCCCCCCCTCACCAGGAGTGTGCTCCAGCCATAATGATGGCCTCTGTGTGTGGCGTGTTAAGACAGCCGGCGAAGGGGGAAATTGCTGCTCTTGCACCTTGCATTCTTGGGCTGGGTGTCGAGGGCCTCGCCGCTGCTCTCTCTGGCTTCCGCGAATGTAAGCTCGCCCTCAACAATGACTGCTGCTGGCCCTGTTGCGTGTGGTGGGGAAATTTCAGTCGGACAGAGTGTTATTCTGCGTGCAAAGGTTTGATGACTGGGAATAGAGTAATTTATTTAAAATCTGCAGTCAATTGTATTCAGCTTTATTACAGCAAAAGGCCAGAAATGTGAATAACACAGGAGACAGGGATGATAGCTGGAAGATATTATAACCAATGCAGGTTATTAAACAAGTTGTTTATGACATAGTATATGTATATATATAAAACTTTGTTGTATGTGAATATTTGGCATTTCACATTTGGATTGCTGTCGGTTTATATACTGTTAATGGTCTAGTTTATCAATCGTTTCAGCATTGACTTGCAGAGGAAATCCTAACCTCTAATGTATCGACTGTTGAGAGTTGCAAAGTTAAACAGGTCATCCTCTGCATCAGGAGGGAGCAATAACTCAGGTCATCATTCCCTTTCTTGGAGAGACCTCCCTTTGCCAAGATTAAATATGTGGCTTGGACAGCAGGGAGGAGATGTGCTGAGTGTGTACAACCACCTGATCCCGAGCCAACCGCCCGTTGGCTCCAGAGAGCGTCTCCGAGGTTGTTTGATGCCTGCAGAATGTGCAGATGAGCAACGTACACCACAAAGAGCTCTGGAGCTGAGGACGGAAATCCATCATAGTAAAATGAAAGGTTGCTGACGTAGATCACATTCATACTTGCTCGGTCAGGCAGACATTGTCTATCTCAACCTGAGGTTTACATGCCTCGTTGTCTTCCTTGGCCCACACAGCCGCTCTATCTCTCATCCCTGGTGTTATTTCTCCACTCACTGTCTTTGTCATACGGATACACAAAATGATTTACAATGAGAGGCCTGGTGCTGGGGTTTCTCACTCAGTGCTAATGTTGACAGCTGTGAGATTCCCATCGCTACCTCTGTCCATTCATCATCTGTTTCGGTACAATTACATAACGGTGTTCACACGCGGCAGAAGAGGAGCGGCCTTATGATGGCGCCTGGGTTCCAGCAGGGGACGGTAGCAAAACAAAGGAGCCAAATCATTCAGAAATATGCATGCTGACGTCAAATTCATGCTCACTTGCGTACATGTGCACGCACATTCCCATGCTGAAAGACACATGCGCCGTACACCCAGAAGCACATACAAAAACATCATACATGCGATTGAAGACCTTGACGAACACACAAATTTACAACTTGCACTGAGCGTGAACCTACTGAGTCACTTAACCTTGTGTTTGCATGGTTGACCTCCATTCATAATGCCATTAAAATTAGACATTTTAATGCCACGTATGCCCAGTCTGCATGTGGGCGTTGCTGTGAGCCTTCCATGTGTCTGGATGGACCATGTTTTTGTATATTTGCAAATGTGTGAATTTCATGGATGTGTGTGTGTGTGCATGTATGCCACCAGACTTGTTTTTCACCGAGGGCCTCATCAGACTCTCTCTGACTGTTTTCCTTGCCTCCCTTTCTTGGGAAATTGATTGGCATGATTTACACAGTAATTATCTAAGCATGCATTCTCCGGGAATCTGGCTAACGTGTGGTCGACTGCGGATGGGAGGATCGCCGAAGACATTCATTTTAGCAAGAGAGAGGAGCGCCCTGTGGGTTAGAGAGTCAGGTAACTCTCCCTCTGGGTAATAACTTGTAGGGCTCTCTCCCGCTTGTTGGGCTTCCTCTCTGATCTTAATGACATATCCTCAGTGTTTTTCCTAAGTTGGAGGTTATACCCTTGCGTACCCTTTATCCACTAGGGACACATTTGACTATTTTCCAAATACCTCACATAATTTGAAGCATGAGAAAGAATGGGGAGCTCTGCCCAGGGCTACATCTTGCACTGCAACACAAATCTATCACAAATATATTAGGTTTGGAGTTTTATAATGGTCCTTTTTTGTAAAACAACTAAAAAGAAAATACAATTAAGCATAATTTCCCTAATGCTGATGGAGTAATTGGCCTTAAAAACATTTTCAAAGACAATGACACTTATTGTGTTGTATTGTTGAATAGTCCCAGCTTTCTAGATAGAGTTTTCAAAATAAGAGTCTAAGAGTATTCCATGGCTAAATGACAATGTGCTGGAACAATGAGGTAGAAGTTCATACAACATTTAGTGTTATGGTGCCCAGCAGACTATCAGAGGTCACTTCCCTCCCCCTGGTATGTGTGAAGGTAATAAACCCAAACTGGGAGTGGGAGCTGCTGGCCCCTGATTAACTGAACCAGTGTTGCGTTAAGGCCTCAACAGGCTTGAGCCTCGTCGAGTGCCGCAAAGCTGAATAAACATCCCTTTGCACAGTGCAGGGATACATTCATATTTGTGTTAATAATGAAATAAAATGTGTCTATAGAAAAACATCAGGAACACTGTTTTTCAAAACCGAGGTAGTTTTACATTTGTTTCAGAGGCTCTTATTGCTGATTGAAGAAAACCAGGCCTCAGCCGTTGCTGCACACGCTCGAATACGGCTCAAGCTGTTTCAGGTGAATATTTCACAGAGATATATAGCTTTAGCACTGGTTATTCAACCACAGTTGCGGCTGAGGTCTGGGGCATCGGCCACTTTGGAAACAGAGGGTGAGGAATGTGAAGCTTGCGGCAAGGCCATGAGACACTTGGAAAAGAACGCTGGAGCTTCAAATGTCAGAAGATGAGCCGAGCAGCTACCTCGTGTCCACTTCAGTCTTTGCGTACATACATGTGATTTAAAGTTTTGGCCACCTGTTGCTGTCTATATTTGCTTGCCTTTACAAACTCCCCTATTTATCAACTGGATGATCTGCTGTCCTTGAGCCACATGGCCATGATAAGTAGCCTATGAGAAACAGCCACGTCTCGAATGTTGAACCTGGCAACGCGTCCATCACCAGGGATGCCAAGTAAAAGGCCGAGCTGTCACCACTCCTGCCCACTCACACTCTGTCTGAATGAACACTTGGCTCCGTAAATCTTTAGCTTCCACTTGACCCCAAATATTTTGCCGTGTTCGTTTGGTTTTCGAAGAAACTTATCTAATGTTCATGTATCATCTGCAAGATGAAAATGTACGATGGTCACAGTGGCTCGTTGTGTGAGAATGTTTGCTAAAATTCACGCCCCCTTGCAAAATATTTCATAAGAACACTCAGGTGAATCTAGGTCAAAGCCCTTCGCACTTTTTGAAATTTGAAGCATTTTTTTGTCATTTTCTTCATGTTTTTGAATTTGTCTCTTAAGTTTGAATCGCAAAATCACTGTGGAGACATGATGCTGATGTCACCACTGATAGATATTTCCACCGACTGTGACAACAAGGATGAACAGTCTAAACTCTCGGTCCTTTCTTGCACAAATATTCACACAAATCTTGCCTCATGGCGTGGAACAATGGAAGCTGTTAACCAGGCACCCAGTAAATCGTTACTTTAATGACATGAGTACTTGGAGAGGGAAATGTCACTGTATTTGTATGTGTGACTCAACTGCCTTTACTACGTCATACACTGCGCTCAGTGATGCCCTGCTGTGCGCCCTTGAATGTCTCACAATGACAACAACATTCACGTGCGACCAGTTCTTGCATTAATAAAGGTGACTTAGGCAAGGCAGCTTAATTTGTAAAGCACAATTTAGCAACAGGGCAATTCAAAGTGCTTTACATAAAACATTAAAGAGCAGTTAAAAATGATTAAAAAGCAGATAGTATGCTGGAATATAATTTACAGTGCATTATAAGAAGTTAACAATTATTTAAAGAAAGGCAGCATCAAAAAGTCTTCAGTCTTAATTTAAAAGAAGTGAGAGTTGACCTGCAGTTTTCTGGGAGTTGGTTCCAGATATGTGGAGCATAAAAACTGAACACTGCGTCCCCATGTTTAGTTGTGACTCTGGGGACAGAAAGCAGACCTGTCCCAGATGACCTGAGAGTCTAAATGTTTTATGTCCCTAAACTGTTGTGATTTATAAACCAGCAAAATCATTTTGTTTGACTTAGTATTGAATAATTCTATGTGCAGCTGCTGTGTAACACAGTAGTAAGCCTTTAGTTTGTCATGGCATAATGAGTTCCACACACACACATACATACACACGTATGCACGCACACATTGTGCATTGTGTGCCTGGGCCCTGCTGTGGCTCCTAGCTGTTTATAAGAGCATTTCCCAGGGAAAGTCAGAGAACCAATGGAGTCACCAAAACCACTCTACCCTTTAGACAGCGAGAGACAGAGAGATAAAGAGGAAAGAGAGAGTTTTATGGAGGATACTCCACGATTTCTTGAAGTAATTAAGAGCTGCAGCTACTATTTATACAGTGCACAGAGAGAGTTTATGAGAAAAGACCTGAATGTAAGACTGATCATATGAACTGCTTTCATAACCAAAACAGCTGATTAAGAGTGCACCTTAAATGAAACATTACAGTCTTATTCCCCTACTTTGTTATTTAGCAGATTCATATCCCTTTTTTGAATTAATAAGAAACTCGATCAACGGGGAAAATCCTTTCTTAGAATGACCAATCTGCCAAACACTGAGCTAGAATCATCTCTAAACTTGGCATAAAGTGGAATACTGAACTCCAATACACCAGAAAGAGGAAATACCCCAGTTCCCTAAACTGCCTCTGCAACCGCAACTTCCCCAGATTCCACCGGTGATGCCAGTGTGGAGGTCATCACACCTGCACATCACCCTTGGTTTCCAGAGTAGGAGCTGGGCGGAGGACGGGGACTGCACCGTGGAACAGGAAAGGGGATTTTTGATGAAACTTGTAAATTACGTCGGGGCTCATGCAAAAACAAAAGCGGAAGCAATAAGGGCTGACTAATGCTTGGTTTGATTCAACTCCCTGGTCAATAACAGAGGGCAGTGCCAATCTTCCACTCATTGTTTTTCACTTCCCGGAGTAGTAGATGTGGATGTGCTGAGAAACACTATCAGTCTCCTAGTGAGCACAAATAATGTCCAGTTGAGCAACTTGATCTGCCAGAAGCCAGTTTCTTTGAATTGTAGAAAAGCCTGCAGGTTAACACTTCACATGTACGAAGCAAAAATAACCTCATGTATATATATATAGGTATATTTTTTACAGTGTGGTGAAATAATGATGCATTCTCTGCTATTCATTTACTCTTATGCTGTAAATGATTAATGTTGTGGTTCCAGTGCCTAAACCCTAATTGGTGAAACATGTTGGATCATGTCTTCCAGCCCACTGATTTCAATCTTTGAACAGTTGTGGCTCCAGACCTGACTCCAGGTCAGGACAGATAGTTTTGAAATCCAGCGGCCCTTTGTAACCGAACATCTCTAAACCCACCTTTATCAGTATGATCAAGGAAATAATTGCATAGTACATTGATGATGTACCGCTTTATAAACTTGCTTCTGACGCGAGCTTCACTTGTGTGTCCAAAGGCAATCTTCTTTTGTTTTTTCAAGTTTCAATCTTGCACAAATTACATCAAAGTCACGTGCATGTACGCCCACATGGAAAGTATATACACAGATGCCCACATAAACCAAGGAGGGCATAAAGTCCTGAAACACACTTCCTTCTGTGTATTTTTCTTTGAGTGCTGGTTGAAATAAACCCATCATGTTCAAGAATGTGAAACGAAAGTTCTCCTTTCATTAACCAAGAATCTGAGATAACTGGAGGCATATGGGCAGTGTGGAGGGAAACCAGGTTCAGTGTCAGCCACAGATCCATTAGATCTCATTCTCCGCAATATAAAACCATTAGCTTTCAAAATGTAGGCTTTGTTAAAATCAACTGAGAAAATCCTGTGAAGACCCTGTGGGCCCAATATTTATGTATCTTTCTTTTGGGGTATATCAAAGGCGTTTTAAAGTGTGTTAAACTGATCTTAAAATATTCATCAAAGGGTCAGGGTATGGCTTTTTACAACATCCATGTGACCCTAATTCTGACTTTGACTCCGTCTTTAACCCTAAAACCAATCCCAGGATTAACCCCAACACTGAGGCTAAATCGTTTTATGTTAGTGTCTCATAATTGATATAAGGTATTGTTGCCATGCTGCAGTTAGCCTACACATTGATTTGAGCTATTGATTGCAACTATGTACAAGTGGTTCTGACATTCAACATTGAGGGATACCTGCCAGCAAATCAGACAGAAGTTTTTATTCCGTTTCCATGGAATAAATTCTTTTCTTCCTAGTGGCCTGCCCAAATTAAGTTTGATTGTTCCATTTGACCGGAGACTGAAGTGAGCCTTGATGTTAATGTTACATCTAATCCTTTGGAGACTTGACCACTTGTGCTGAGTGGTGACTGGAGCCTTTAATTTTCTCCAGAGCTGTGGTCAAAGGTTAGACAAAGACCAATAATCAGAGATCTCTCCACTCCTTAGACTGCTCCCTGTGTTGACACACAGAGCTCACGGTTTTTGAGATATTTGATACTATTATTATTCTATACAGAGATAGTTTTACTATAAACCTTGTGAAACCATTGATGAATTGCCACTTGAGCAGTAATTGTATATCCATAATGAGGCCTCATTTGAAACCTTAACAAGTTAGTGTCACATAGTTAGTAAGTTGAGAACTTCCTGAAATCATTGTAAATGTCTCAACATTTCCAGAAAGCTGTGCGGATGTACAGCACAGGCTTGAATCCACTCCATATATGGAGCTTGGCAGTTGTTATTATCCTGACTGACAGACAAATTGACCTGTACCTTTGGCTGGGCAACTCAGCTGGGCACCTCAGTGTAAAAACCCCAGAGCCAACATCTTGACAAGAGAAGGATGCGGGGAAAAAGTGACTTTCCAAACCAAAGAAAAAATCGATAGAAAGAGCTCATTTTGCTTACGTTTTTTTTTCTTCCGAGTGCTGGAAGCGGAACGATCAGCAGGGTTGCAGAGACGCTGGAATGCATAGTTTCTGGACTGCAAGTGGAGGTTGGCAGAGAAACCCCTGCACCGCTCCAACAGACAATCCTCTCAAGTCACGATTTAAACACAAAGGCAGCAGGTATAATACACATTGGGAGAAAGTGATACACTGCAAGGACTTTAAACATGAGAGTAACATTATCTAGTAGTTTGGATTAATCGCTTTGCAGACCTCTTTGCCGCCAGGTTTTCTGTTATCTTAATTGCTAAAGTAACAGTAGCCACTCGTTGCTTTGAATCAGTGTCAAAACAATGCAGCTTCTCTGCCCTGACTGCATTCCTTCAATTAGTGCCCGGACTTATGTGTCAATGTTTTTGAGCTTATTCTTCCATTACAGCCTCCCCAGAACTTTCCATCATAATCCGAAGGAGGGGAAAATGTGCAGGCTTGGCATTAAGGGAGGCAGGACAGTGTAAAAAAAGAGAGCTTGCACCTTCCCTAACGATCTATCTCTTACTTTCAGTCTTGCTTTCCTTCTTGACAAAGCACACATTGCACAGCACATATGGGAGGCCCCCTGACAGGAATATGAGTTTAAAGGAGGGGAAAAAAGAGCTGATGCACAGACTTACAGGAACAAGGACGGCTCTGTGTAGCCCATTCATTCATGGCAGGTACTTCTGTCTCCAGCCAAACATTAAATGAGAAGGAGAACCCCCACTAGTAAGGCATCATCTTGAAAAAAGAAAAGCTCGCTTTGTGTCTCGGTATTTGTCCCAATTTATTCGTTCCTTTGTCTCAAACACTTCTCCCGAAATCCAAACTTAATTTCTTTTTATAGAGCGGAAAATATTCCCTAGGGTTTTAATGACTTGCCCGGAATCTGTTTGCGAGGAAAATAACACACAAAGAGTTCCCTTCGGGATGGATGGATGGAAAGAAAGGGATAGGAGAGGTGAAAGAAAGGTGCTGAGCTTCACCCAGAGACCCAGATTTAGGCCGGAATGACAAAACCTCCACCGCCAACACGAGGGCAGAGAGGGAGAAATGGACAGATGAGATGAAAGAAGAAAGACAGGCATGAACGGATAAGATATAAACAGAGTCGAGGACAGGGCAGCCCATCGCCTAGTGGAGGCACAAAGGGGTGGGGGTGAGCCGGAGGTGTGGGGCCGATGGATGGATGGATGGATGGATGGATGTCTTTCTCGGCTTTTTGTGAATGGGACAAAGCAGGAAAACACACAGTGAAGCCGCCCTGTATTTTCCCAGACTGCCCTTATATATACTTTTGGGATCAAGGGCAAGGCCTGGTATAGATTTAGTGAATTGGGAGAAATTGACTGGGCTTTGTCAACTAAACAGCTGTTTGTGAGAAAATGTCAAAAGGTTGCAGACAGGTGACAGCCTGCACAAAACTGGATCAAAGCAAGGTCCTCTAGAGTTCAGGGTCATGTGAGTGCCGCTCATCAGCAAATCAGGCATCCTAGACACAACAACGTGCCACAGGCCTTTTCTCTTTCCTCCCTTTGTCCCTGCGACGGGTTTGATCCTCTGAATCAGGATCATGTAAGCCTCACTGCACTCTGCCAGTGAGAGACGGGATGAATGGACAAACTTTGAAGCACCGAAAGAGAACAAATTTGTATCCAACATGTCTGGGGACACGCCGCATTCCAGTTGACAGACAATCTGGGGACACAACAAAGAGCGTCTCTGTTTACTATCCACTGTCAAACAGTAGACACGAGGGACTTCTAACTGCTAATTAGCACGGGAGATGGGCGGCGCTGTGTTTTAATTTTCTACATCCACTCCAGTAGCCCTGTGGAGACTTTCCGCTCTAAATACCCTAGGATTGCATCCACATGGATTGTGCAGGAGCAGTTGCTTTTTTTGTGAGGTACCTCTGAGCCTCTGTGATAACTGAAACCGCAACAGACACCAAGAATGTGACAATAGCTTCCACTACAATTTCGTATGTGCACTCACATATCTGTATATATAAGGTTGGCACTTATATTTGTACTGTATATTTGCGCATACATCCTCCCACATGTATTCATGCTGTATGTTTACATGCATGCAGACTGGCCCATATTTGTCTGTTGTTGTGCACGTAAAGTATGTCATTGGCAGCTGATTAGAAATTAAATAAATTAAGGATTGGCATACAGTGTTTGAATTTAACGCAGATTTAAACTAAATTGGCCCGTTTCATTTTAGAGTCTGGACCATGCATATCTGGGCTTTAATGTGTCTTTTCTTACTTAATTTTTGAATTTTGCGGAAGCATGAGGAAATCCAACATCTCATAACAAACACAACTTTGATAAAACTGGCAAAATATAAACACAAAATCCCAAATATAAAGTTTTTTTTTTGATGGATACAGAATCAACATAGCATTACTGCTGAACTGTGGTAATTTCCTGGAATTCAGAGTAAAATGAGAGATGACAATGTGGATTCAAGAACCAGTATTTTTGCTGATCGGCCTTGTCAGTAGTTGGTAAACAGATTTCAGACCCGTTGGACTCCTGACATGTTGGACCGTTTCATTGACGCCAGATGGCTAGTAGAATAATCTCACTTCCACAGGCTGCAACGGTGCATCCCTTCATCTACCTAACATATGACAGAGAGACAAAGATAAGAGTGGAAGACAGAGGGACTGGAGGATCAGAGGGAGACAGAGGGATAAGGGCCATTGTTCCACAGAGAGCTATGAAATAAAACAGAAGCTTCTTATTAACACTGGCGGAAGAAGTATTCAGATCCTATACTTAAGTAAAAGTACAGACCACACTGTAAAAAATACTCAAGTAAGACGTTTACAAGTAAACGTCCATCCATCCATCTTCGTCTGCTTATCCGGTATTGGGTCGCGGGGGCAGCAGCTCCAGCAGGGGCCCCCAAACTTCCCTTTCCAGAGCCACATTAACCAGCTCCGACTGGGGGATCCCGAGGCGTTCCCAGGCCAGGTTGGAGATATAATTTCTCCACCTAGTCCTGGGTCTTCCCGAGGCCTTCTCCCAGCTGGACGTGCCTGGAACACCTCCCTAGGGAGGCGCCCAGGAGGCATCCTTACCAGACGCCCGGACCACCTCAACTGGCTCCTTCTTACACGAAGGAGCAGCGGCTCTACTCCGAGCTCCTCTCGGATGACTGAGCTTCTCACCCTGTCTCTAAGGGATATTGTCTCTAGCTGGCCATGATATTGATTTTATAAGTAAGTAGCAACTAAAGCTGTCAGATTGATTTAGTGTAGTTGAAAGTACAATATTTCTCTCTGAAATGCAGTAGAGTAGAAGTGGAAGGTGGCATGAAAAGTACAACTACCTCAAATGTTTTACTTGAATACTTGAGAACATGTACTTAGTTAAATTCCACCACTGCTTATTAACAACCTCTGTTTCACCCGTTGCTCTTTCTTTATCAGATCAGACATCTCGTTGGTCATCCAAGAACTGGAGTGCGTCTTGAAAATGTGGTTGCAATTATCCATGAATGATCTTTTCTTCTTCTTGGAACCAAGCAGGAATTTGTGGAACGTGTTGGCTTTGCACAGCAGCTCAGGTGGATAAATTCTGTTCTACCATGTCTGTTTAATGACACCCAGTTGTGTTTAGGGTCACCCAAGAAAAAGCAGCTTCATTTGGCATTCAGAATAGGCTACTGTACACAATCTAATTTAGATTGAATATGCATGACATACAGTGGTTTTAATTTCATATTTTTCTAATTGATTGCATGTTAACGGTCATGCAAGTTGATTTGATGTTCCAGTTGTTTTTTTTGGTTGCTGAGCCTGCATTCTGACCTCTCTGTAAGGGTAATGGGGGCAGTCACAAAGATAAATCATCCCTTTGATGATCGATATCACAAAATCATTTTGTAAAGAAAATCTGGTTTGACAGTGTGTTAGACAAATTAGGGAGGTGCCTGGAGGTCAGGCAGCTAAAAAATGGGAAGCCATTTCTTATTACACTGCGGTTTTCATTTAAAGCGGGTATCAGGCTCCTCCGTCTGAGTGGAAGAAGGACATGTGAGACTGCTGTAAGGGGACTTTCTCAACAACTGTTTACCATTTGTGGTGTCGGACTGGATCCTCTATTTCCCCACAACAAAACAGTTTAATAGGAATGTGCTTGCATGCGTGTATCTCAAAATTTCTGCATTTCTGCTGTGCATTTAATGCTTATTCCTCTATGTGTTAATGCATTTCCTGGTTTACAGATGTTTACAGTTTTATTCACAGACCCAACAAAAAAAAGCTTTGCATCAATCGAAATATGTTGCACATGCAGTCTCCAGAGTCAATGCCAACATCATATGTTTATGCTTTCAATGTGCAACCACATTTTCATTTTTCTTCTTAGTACAGTGTGGAATGTTGTCTTTTGTTTTGTCTTGGAATAAAACTGCTTTTATTTGCCCCAGTTACTGAGAAGCTGATACTTTTTTTCACTCAAGTACTTTCAGTTGTTGCAAGTCCAATAAATAACGTGAAAACAGTGGAAAATTAAGCACCTCATAGAGTTGTGGGGCTTTCAAGCCACTGGGATTGTTTTCTTCACATTTATAACTCACTCAGGTAATCCCACTGGATTTCAGCAAAATGACAACCAGCTTCATTATTGCTTTATGCTGCTATAAAGCCTGCAGTAAATAAACAATAACTTGTTTGTTGCTTCTAAACAGCAGGAAAAAGGACCCTCGGGTTGCAACGGGAGACTGGGGATTCACAGTGCTGAGCTAGTGAGTTTGCAAGCATAAAAGTTGGGAGGACTGGGAGGGGAGGGCTGAGCATGTGCACGTCTTCTCGTCTAAATAATCACTCCCGCCTGCATCTCAGCTGTAAGGACTTGAGGGCCCCTGAAAAGGAGGGGGGGGAGGCCCCTTATCTAAACAGAGAGCTGGGGGAAACGGGGGGGGGGGGGGGGGGGGGGGGGGGGGGGGGGCATGGAGTGTCAAGGACCACCGGAAGTATTTTAATCCTGTTGTGACATGCTCACCTCTATGCAGAAACAAAGCCTACCCAGATTCCCCCTGACCTGCTTTTAGCTTCACATTTGGAGACGGACAACGCACAGTGAGGCGAGGGTGGAGAGAAAAAAGAGAAAGGAGTAATAGAGATGGAGGAAAAGAAGAAAGGCGGAGGATCATGAACAGCTGAGGTGGCCGTCCAGCTGCTGTGATGATGCAGCAACGCTGGTATTCTCTGACACCGTACCTTCCTCCGCACATGTTGCACCAGATACATGGTTCTCATCATAAGGTGGAAAACTGGCCCTCCGCCATCACCTAGCTAGCTACTTGCCATGTGACTTCATACCCAAATGTCTGATTTTCCCCGCTCCCCGACCATCCCACACGTGTTTTGAATGTGTACATACGGTTGCACAGACAAAAACAAACTCATCAGATGCATTGTCCCATTCATTTATAAGGTAAACAGGGCTGTTGGGATGATTGATTTGAAGCGCTAAGAAGACTGCATGGATTGAAGCTTTGCATCGTCCCAAATTTCAATAAAACATCTGCTCCTACATAAACATCGCTGCAAGGATGCAAATTATAGCTTTGGCGAGGATCCGCAGACTGAAACGCAACGAAGCGAAACAACCATCACTTTTTCCATCCTCATGAAGTTAATTAATTTTTATGAGCGTTTTGCTGTTTGCTCTCAGTTATTCGAGGGTGGCAGACCGGAGTAGGCTCATTTTTTCACTTTGTTTACACTCAAGGCACATTGGATTTGTCCAAATGACCCAATTTATAAAGTGTAACCCTGCATCACTTTGGCATTTTTTTAAAGACTTTCACATCTGGCAGACTTACACAAGCTGACACAATAGTGATATAGAGAGTTATTCCCCATGCAGGGGCTCTAAAGGTCACAGTAAAAAAAACACAGACCCTAAGAGAAACAGGTTGCTGGCACAACAACATCAGGCCTTGACATTTCAACCTGCATGCTTTAATGCGAGAAGCGTCACTACCTGTCAGCGGGGAATGAAAAATGCCCCCCCCTCCTCCAAATATAATCCAACAGTTATTCAATCATTCGCCATTTTCCACTTTCAGGGGTAATAAGGACCAGGTTCATGAAACAAAGTGAGACTGAGGGAGAGAGGAGAAGAAATTAGGCCAGCAGATAAGTGATGTGCGGTAGTCACAGCCGCTCCCACGTCCCCGACGGAGTTTCAGCATCACGGCCTAGGTGAAGCTGAAGTAAAGCCTCCGTCTGCTGTAGGCCTGGAAGCAACTTTAAAGTGGGACAAAGTCTTAAAACCTTGAACGGGGAAGAGGAGAGTTAATTGAGAGCATATCATTTCCAGATGGCCCACAAAAATCGGCGAGAGATGATTAAACTGCTAAGAAGCTATGGAAATCCCTGGCAATTAAGCCAGATAGCTGCCAGATGCACCGGACCAGGTTCAGCTGCTTCAGACCCTCTTCTCTTTTTCTGCTTGCAGATTTCAACATTCATCCTGTTCCATCACCACAAACTGACCCGGAAAAGGTCGCGCTCCCATCTGATGGATACCATTTGCGGATGTACACATGCTCAAATCAGTCATTCATGAGATTGGTGCAGACCCCCAGTGTCCGTTTGCTGTTCAACCTCCTTGACTTTCCTCACCCCGCTCCACTTGTCCTTACCCGGGCTCCCTGTTGCAGCTCACATCCAGCTCCCAATCGATGAAATTAGTGATGGTGGGCAGAGTTTGGGTTTCATTCTTCACATGCAACTACTTCTTTTACTGACAAACAAAGAGGGGAAATTATCTCAAAGTGTGCACCGTTATCTTCATTTAGACAATTTCTTTCATTTTCAGTTTGGCCATTTGGCTTTTCAATTCAAAGACTGACCACCTGATTCTATTTGGAATCATCTGACTACACCAAATTCCTTCATTCCTGAGCTCCATCCAGGTTAAAACATGTGCAGAGACGGAAATTCTTTGACCCAGGCCTCTTCCAAGGACATATTATGACAGGCTGCCATGCTCAGGTTCTTTTTACGGTCGCAGAGAGCCCGGGTATCAGATATCATTTACATGGATTTTTCTGCTTTTGGAACTGTTCTGTGCACAGGTCTCAATGCAATCCACATTTTGGAGAGAAGACGCTCAGCAGTCATGGAAAAATATGCCTCCCGTAAAAAGAAAAAGCGATTTCCTTCAATCACGGTGGCTTTACTGTACTTTGCTAATCTAAATAAAAGGGAGGTTTATATTTGTCTAATTTGATTAACTGGAAGCATTTAGATGATTTTTTTTCTCCATCTTACCATTCCTGGTACACAGAGAAACAGTTTGTCCTCAACAATGGTGTCAAAGAAGACATGTTGTTTCTTAATAGGATATTGATTAATTTAAGTATGGGAAAAAACAAAGTACAGGCGCTACAGTTGGACGTCTCTGGACTTGGTGGTTGCCAGGAAGAGCTCAAACAAGAAACAAATAGAATTGGGTGCAACAGACCACAAAAATGACAAACCACTTCTTGAAGAGTAAATTCTCCACAGTACCCTCCCCTCGTCTTAACCGGCATGACCTTAACGAGGACAAAAAAAACACCCACAGACACTCTTAACATCATCAGTCCATTACTCTCAACACATGCCAGGAGTTACTTTATGATGAAGTTGTGGAATTGTTGCCCACTTTTCCCTAAATGTGCCACGGCTCCATTCATGCAGATTTCGCACAAATTTCCCAGAACAACTCATGGTCTTGTGCAAAGTCCTGAGTGCTTCGTCTTAATATTCTTAAAGAAAGAGCACTGCAAAGATGCAATGATGAATTCAAACTATAACAGAGGTACTCATCTGAGGTCAGTACCTTTCCCACATGGAACTGGGATCACAAACTGTGACACAACAGAAAGCCCATTGACCACACCTTCTGGCCCTGCACATTTTGATTACATGTCTAGGACGGGAGGTAAAAGTTGGATGTGCTACATGACCATCCACCACCTGCCTCCACACCCGTGCTTTACATCTCCTACGTCCTTTATTCCTTTATTCAAAATCCCCATCGGCTGCCAACAATGTAGCAGCTACTCCTCATGGGATCCACATACAACAATCATAACATATAAGTAAAAAACACCAAACACATTTTACACACATTTAAAACAAAACATATAGTGCAAGTAAAAGAATGCCACTGTGTATGTACTGTACATGTTTCGTGATTTATAGTTAGTTTAACCCTTGTGTTGTCTTCCCGTCAACCATGTTGCGGGTGTTTTTTTTAATGTTTTTGGTGTTTTTTCCAAAGTTTTGGGATATTTTTAATGTTGACATATTCAGCGCTTATTTTGAGGGCCCATTTTTTGTGACTAAAAAATATCTTTAACCTGAAACGGGTCAAATTTGACCCAAGGACAACATGAGGGTTATAGTGTATAGTGTCAAGAATTACTGAAGTGTTTGCTAAGTGGTCTTCTTACGTCTCCACAGACAAATCCAACCAGGGTCCCATCCCAGCTGGAGGGGAAACTTTGTTGACAAACACAGAGCATGGTGATCCTCACATCCCCCCCACCCCGCCCACCCTCCCACCTCTTTCATGAATCTTCTCTGTGTCTGCTCTTGTCTCCGTTGGTCTGCAGGATCACAACGAAAACCAGAGCAAACCATTAACTCTTCCTGTTGGCCGAGCCCTAACTGGGTCACAGCTCGTCTTTGCCTTTCTCATTCTCATGTCACCCAGGAAGGACATGAAAACGTGAAAATCTGTGCATGCAAAAACTGTCCCTCCGATACACATATTCCCATGGTGAGGATGACAACATAACATGTTACAATGCTGTAAAGGCCTTATGATAGCCAAACCGTTCTCTGCTGATTCCCGCTAGCAGTAATTCTGAATATGAAAGAGATCAGAAAGGGTTGGAATGAAACTCCCCATCTACTAAGACTCAAAAAAAAGTTTTTCTCTTTATATCCCGGCAACTCTTCTGCTTGTTTTCACAATTCTAAGTAACCATGAAAGTACAGTGAGAGGCCCTGCCTGCAGACAAGTTGTCCTGTAATGCCCTGTGTCTCTGGCTTTACTCTACTCACGAGACATGCAGTATTAAAATAAAATCCCCCATGGGGGCATAATGGCTGTCATTCAGTCATGAATACTTTTTGAAGTGAAAATAAATAGCATGAGTGGGTTTTCAGCATTTGTTTGGATGACACACTTGCCTGTTGTAGCAAAGGAAAGAAACAAGAAATGAAGACGTCTGCGTACGAGACACAGCTTCAGACAGCAGGACGGGCTTTAGCCCTGTCAGCGATGTTACAGTGGTGTTAATGGGATGTAAAGCAGGTGTATGAAGACCACGTAGACAGTGATCTCACATCATTTCTGGAGGTTTTTGTACGCTAGTGGGTTCAGAACCAACTGATAACACGTCTTCAGTGCATGTATTATTTCTACACTCAGAAGACAGTAGAGATCCACATTGTTGTCTTCATGCTGCTTGCTTTTAAGGGTGCTTTGATGATGCGTTAGACACATATCTTTGCTATATAAGCTCCTATAATGTGATTCTTGATTAGCTCTGTCTTTAATTAACCCCTAAAAACTCAAATGCTTCATACTCCTTTCCGACGTATTACTTAGTTAATTTTATTTAGTTTTTTTGGTAGTTTCCATAGCGGACACGTTGACAGTGGAGGCTTTTCTTGACTATGTTATGACATCATGTGTCCTGTGCACTTTTTACATTTGGATTTGTCTGATCTTTATCTTGAAGAAGTCAAGCAAAAACCTTAACTTCAGTTTTCAGTCTCTCATATTTATCAATCCCTAATGAAGGCCCAACAAGGTATCACGTCTAAATTACAAAAAGGTTCCTTGACTGACTGTTGCTCCAGGGAATAAGGACCACCCTCGTGACAGTAAAGTCTGAGAAAAAAAGTTTGGATGTGTGTTGTTTGCTATCAGTTACGGAGAGTAGAGAAACCTCAGGTTTCTCCGGCTGCTTGTGTGACATTCAGACCAGTTCTTGGGCCTCCTTAAGTGCTTTAATAAGGCTTATTGTTGGCAGGCCTAAACGGCACCAGCGGGCATGCTGGGTCTCGGGGTCCTTTGAGGAAACAGGCATACAGAAGAGGAGTACCAGCCTGGCACGCTAAGTGTGGTTCCAACCCACCCGGCAGGACTTCAGAGCACCTACCGTCTGTCTCACACACACACACACACATCTGACTCAGATAGAGGGAGAGAAAGAGTGTGTGGGTGTGGAGGTATTGTCCATTGCTAGAGGGAATGCATTTATCACTATGTAGTATTGGCCCGTGTGAGCATTGGGGAGTGAGACAGCGAAACTCGTGATGTGTAAAGTGTTTGTGCGGGTTTACCCATGCATGGTCACCTCAGAACTCGTCTGTGGACAGTAAGTAGCCAACACAGTACTAATTGGTGCACTGGCAAGGGTGTAACAATGAGTTTACCTAGAGAAAAAAGAAGAAGAGGAGTAGAGTTCACTTAAAAAACGTCCCTTTGGTTTTTAGTTTTTCAGCAGAAATCCATCCTGACAGTAAATGAACAATCTTGCAAACGCAAGAATTGACGTGTATTCTATTTTTTCGCGGGAAAATATAGACAAGGATGCTTTTATGTCTTCAGGCTAGGAACCTTTTTTAGCTCCAAGTAAAAGAGCCTGTTATGAAAAGTACGTGCAGAAGTAAGGTAAACAGAGAATGAGAAGTAAGGATATCAGAAACTTAGACTGGATGGACAAGGAGTTTTTTTCCAGAGGGGATGTTGATGGGATCCTGGCACCGACGGGGTGGCGGGGGTCTGCAGGAGCGGCATGTTCACAGAAAAGTTTCTCTGTGGCTCTTTATCTGCTGTTCTGGCAGCACTTCAATGGAGGCCTTATCGCCATAATGGACACAGACAGGACACGACGAGAGAACACACTCAGCACACAGCCAAGCACACAACGAGCAGCTACGTGCACGCAAATTAATTTTCACAAATCTAACGCGCATGCACGCTCCGCTATCTTTTTTGCTTTCTTCTTTCTTCTGATCATGTTTCACTTCCTTGTTATATCTTCCTCTGCACTATACAGTTTCACCAACAAAACTTAATAGAACTCAAGGGGGTTTTCATGGTAAGATCACCCACTGGACCTCACTGTATAATGGCCCATTACTTTCCAGGCTTTCTGGCTCAACACCCGACTTTCTTTAAGGGTTTTAAAACCATGAGCATTAAACCTCAAGAGACAACATTAACAGTGAAGACTTAAGTCACTTAAAACGCCCTCCCAGCTGGTCTTGTTGATAGGACACTGACCTGATCTGGGGTATAATGGATTTGTGTGGTCAAAAAGTGACATACTGGTTCAAAGAGAAAAACCATTCTTACGAGAGGAACAGGTTAAGACAAAGAAATCCAAGAAAAGAGGATTAGATGGTTGACCGAGAGACACATTTAAAGTTGAGAAAGGCTAAGGAGATGGATGAGTAAGCGCTGACAGAAACAAAAATAATGCGACACGAGGAGGAAGTGAGTTGATGAAGAAGAGTCTGGCCAACATAAACTGTTATGCTCCGATCCCATTAGTCCACCCACCCTAATGAGTCCAAAGGACAGCTGAGCAGTGTACAAGAGGTGTGTACAACAAGTGTAAGCCTTTGTAAACAACTTAAAGAGAGAAGGAGAATAAACACAAAAAAAAGGAATTGTGTGCTGCGTTATGTTATAGAATTAGTAAAAATGGTTTTCTCGAGGAATATAGCCGGGCCTCTGAGATTTTTTTTCACTCTTAGACCAGCTGGGAACATCCAAGTGTGAATCCTTTCTTTCCTTCTAAATGACTCCACACGGCTGTTGTGGATAACAACATGCCGTGGTCAGTGTTGCCTGTGGGTTGAAATTAGTTAAAAGTGAAGAAGCACTTCACAGAGTCGTCCCCAAGACAACACGGAGGGCAGGGGAAACGGGGTTCAGGGGCCACCCAGGTGCTAGTTGTTTACCCCTGTGGCAAAAAAAATCCCCCCCATCTGGAGGCTGGTGATCAGTGAGAATGAGAGAGAAGAGGAAGACAACACAGGAGGGTGAACATTGTGTCCATATGTTAACAGGCAAAACTGATTTTGGTTTGGTTAGATTTAGGCAACTATAACCGCATTGCTATAGGGAAGAAAAATGCAAATTACTTTTCTGAGAGAAATCCCTGGATTATGTTCAAGGACACGTTACAACCATTTCTTTTCACTATATCTGTACACAGAAATAGTAAGGAGAGATCATGGTTGTGGCAAACAAACTATCGTTAAGGTCAACGCATGTTCGGTTTTGGGATTGGATGCAAACTGCAGTCTATTTGCTGCATAAAGGTCACGCTACTTCCTGCATTGGCAGTGGTTGTAAATTGTGTTTATATACACAGAATGTCAAGGATTACTGGATGCTGTTCTTCTTCTGGTGGACAGTCTCAACTCCAATGAATGGGACTTTTATTTTGAAAGTTGTACTCTGGTCTACTGCTTTGTCGCAAGTAATTATTGCATGATTATTTTAGATGAAAGTGTCGTGGGGTTTGAGTTAAATGGTGGCCATTAGACATTGAGAAAGTAGTTCCTGTAAAGGGTTTACCCTTGGTTTGCCTCGCTCTATCATCTCCAACAGCCCACTTTGACAAATAATAATAGTCAGCAAACTGCTGGGTTCCAAAGACTGGCCAAAATCCAAACCCAAACAGCAACAAAAAGAGGCCAGGGGCTCCTAGTTCTGGTCTATTCATTTTCTTGAAACACAGCTGTTCTCATCCTTGTTTATCTTAGCTTTAACTTGGCTGAAGCTTCAGTCCTCCAGTCCAAAAGACACTCGACAGTTCAAATTGGTTGTGACGTCAGCAAGATGCTTATTTGACGTTGGTTGATGGTGGAACGAAAACCTTTTTCCCGATAAGAGTGAGTTTGGGAAGGAGGAGTGTCGTTGGGCTGTGGTGAAGCCCTTGAACATGAATCATCTGTCCTCTGAGAGCAATAACAGCTTGAAATAATGTAAGCAAAATGTTCCCAAGATCAATTTTTACATATTGGCTAACCCAGCCTGCTTGCTGTTTTGATCTTCATAATGACTCATCAACTGTATCTGAGATAAAGAACACAATAAAAACTCCTCACTCTTTCCCATTTAGTCCGCGTCATCACAATTTCAGTGCAATCACTTTTTTTTGATCAAGTTTTTGCCTGAGATTTGAAATCTTGGCACACTTTCCACTCCTGCAATCTGTTTTCATTAAGCTCACGTCTCCCTAAAGGAAAAAGACAGCATAATTCATTGCCAGAGTACACTAATCTGTGTCAAATATGAAAGAGGGACAAAGGCAACGCATTGCTGCTGGCGTAGAACAGAGGAGTCGCTGAATTAAGTTGTTTTGGTTTGATCCCACTTAAACTAGAGAAATGAGAGACAAAAGACAACAATTCCCTGCCATGCAATTATCCATTAACCACATGTAAAGAGAAATATGCGGTAAGGACATAAAGAAAAGGCATGCAGCCTCACACACAGAAACTGGTCTGTGTTACTATACTTGCAAGGACCTTCACTGACAACAATGACTAAAAAAATGAGCCTAAGCCTCATTCAAGCTTTCTAACATCTGGGAACAAAATCAAAGTCCAACAGGGCAAGATATTCTGAACATAAATTGTTAATTTTTTTAAAAGTGTTTGTACTGTGTGTGTGTTCCAGTGCCTTGACATTGGTAATCTGTGTGAGTCCCAAACTCCCCAGCAGGTCCCCTCTCCTGTCAAAGCGGCGGTCCTGCGGTGTGTCCTGCTGATCCTGTTATCTCATGTCTCTCTCATCTGGCTATTGTGTCTTCAATCTTCTCTACTTTATCTAATCTGCTCTCTCTCTACCTCTCTCTATCTCTCAGCCACAGGTCCCTCAGGTTATTAGTTTGATGTGCTTGATCTTGAAGATCTTTTATCTCGAAGAGGCATTGAGGCTTTCTGTAAGCTGGAAAAACAAGTTGGGAGCATGCACAATGTGTTTTTCTTTTAGATCCCTGCAACACTAAAGCTACTCATGTATTTTCTTTTTTTGTGTTTTATGTCATGTTCACCTTGGCAACTTTGCCATATATGGTTGTCTCTGCATCAGGCTTGCAAAAAAAATCTTTATAACTAACTAGAGAACTCTTCCTCTATGCAGTTTCTGATCCAGCAGCTCCTGTGTGTGTGTGTGTGTGTGTGCGTGTGTGTGTGTGTGTGTGTGTGTATGTGTGTGTCTGTGCGTCTATCTGACCTCTCCTGACCACCTCTAAGGATGTTTTCTCTCCACCTTTACTTCCTTTAAAAGTGCACTGATTGAAGATGAAATCTAGAATAATGTCATCCAATGAAATCCATGTTCATTACTTTCATGTTAAGCGTAGTACCTCTTCAGCACCATCCACATTAGTTTCTCTCCACCCTGTTGAAAATGGAGTCTACAATCAACAATGGTCCACCTTAAGAGATTTTGCATGTAATTCTTAATTGTTCCCTGCTGGTGTCAGCATTGCACCATGGGGGAATCCACCCCAGACATGCTCTGGAGCCAAGAGGAGGGTCTTGTTTTTAAGGTGGTTCATGAGGGTTGAGAATTGTATCCTGTGTAAGAAAACTGCAGTGCTGAGTAAGTATCAGCGTGGAAAGATCATACACTGTGTTTTATTGTGTGTTATTAAAGAAAACAGAAGAGTTTGCAGTTCTTGCACTGCCTTTGTTTTCACTCCTGTGTGTGTAAATGTCCTGTGTTGCCCACATGCACCAGTGCTGGCTGTGTCTTGGTGTGGCATGTGGTGACTGACACAGAGAAAGCAGCTTACAGCTCCTGGTCCCTGCTTGGTCCGGGCTGGGCCGGGCGGCGAGCGCCTGGGGCCTCCCGGACTGCCACCAACAGGGTTTTATCAGCCCTGAGGATTAATGCGATTTCATCAGGGCCTGGGCCACACACATACACACACGCACACATGCTCAGAGAAAGTTTAAGTAGTGAATTGCTGTGTAAGACTCATAAAAAATGATGTGAATGATAAAGACCCCATTATAGACTGTCTCTGTTTAGAGCTCCAATTATGTGTACATTTACCATGTGGTGTCCCTGGAGCAAAGGTTGGCAGTAGTTGGAGGTGGGCTCTGCGTGGACTAACGAGAAGGCCAAACAGCAACAGTTGCTAAGGTCTTCTGTGTGTGTATAGATGTTTGTGTGTGTGTGAGCGTGGCAGGGAGGTCATAGGTGGCCGGCGTTATAGCTTCACTGGGTTTGTAACTTCAGGTCAGCAGAATAACATCAGACAAACCGAACTTCTTCTTCTCTGTACATCTTTGTTCATTGTTTCTTAAGGCTCACACTCCGGGTTCACTTCATGGTGGGTACATCAGGGTGTGTGCTGTTCAGTGACTACAAGTCAAAATCCACCACATTTAACTTGACTAATGGCACTAGGATAATGAAAAAAATACACCACCAAACAACAACATTATGCTACTTTTCACAGGTTCACACAGCTTACATGTAAAAAAACTGGATTGCCCCTTTAACTGACACTTCCTAGCACTGTCCTCTAGGGTCAAATTAAATCTCCATATTTGGCAGGGGTGCAACTAACATTTTGCATCTTCTCTGCTGTAACAAAGTCATTTTATTGTGTACTTTTACTTTATTTTCTTTCCCTTAATGTCTTTTAAGATGACAGTTATTGTACCTTGGCATGGGCCTAGGTAAAGAAAGAAAGAAAGGTTGCATCTGCCTTTAAATGCACCAGCCATCAAGCACGCTGTGACACAAATCACCCCAGATAACTGCGTGAGCAACAGGTGCGCGCTGACTTTAGGATTGGGTGGTTGACCAAGCCAGCATGCCAACATGCTTGTGGAGGATCCTCCAGCGTTTTGCAAAGGGACGTCTGCTTTTACTAAGGTGTGTGAGGCCTTTTCGGACTGTTTGTAACACCTTTCACATTTGTGACTGCATGACACTCTTTCAGCTCAAAACGTTTTGAATTTAAGGAGCTGGAGTGGAACCAGGAAGGCCGTCTGGTTATAGTGGGAACGGAGCAGCTGAGTGGACTGAGGCTTGGATGTTGCATTGGCAATGAACGAGCAGAGACTTTGATCACGTGCACACGATTTGCTGAACGTTGAGATAGGTGAGTACCTTGCCTACAACAAGAAAGTCATTGTAAAGAATTGTGTGTGTGTGTGTGTGTGAGAGAGAGAGACCTGTAGGCCTGTCTGTGGAGTTTACATTTTTATCATCTGTTTTGAATACCTTGGTAATGCTGGCAAGCTATGGTGTCCAACTCTTTTATTGTATTTTCTGTGCAATTTTTTTTAAATTGTCTGAGTTTTATCCTCTATTCTGGTATTGGTTTTGTAACATTATACTGAGGAAGGTGGATGGGCAATGGACCCTGTAGAGAGGCGTTTTCTATGGCCCCCTCCCCCCCCCATTCGCTGCTATTCATTCTAGCATCTTTTTGGGCCTTGGGTATTCAGTCCCTTTTCTCCCCCCAGTGTGTGTGTGTGTGTGTTTTTGTGTGTGTTGTAAAGTGCCATCCATAGAAAATCTACTGTTGGTTGGGACATCAGGCCTCTCTGTGGCGTGATGTTACTGTAGTAGTTAGTCGGATAGATACTTTATTCATCCGAAGGACATCTTAGTATGTTAATGCACTTTATTTAGAAGCCTGTTTTGATGAACATCATCGTCATACTTTATTTTTCTCTAACTTTTATCTAAGTAGCTACATTTTTGGACAAGTACTTTTGCATGTACTTGAGTAAAATGTTTTAGTATTTTTTCCATCCCTGATATTTGGTCATGCATTTTTCTACTTCTTACTTCAAGTCGGTCCAACTTGTCAGAGAGTCTGTGGTTTCATTGGAGTGCTCAATGTGTAGTGTGAGTGCAGTCAGGCCTAAAGCAGGGAAATAGCCAGGAAATTTTGCATTGATTCAAACAGTGTTGATTTAATTCTCCAGTCCCAGAATGTTTTATGTCCGCGCCATCGGGTCCAACATTTAGCTTTTAGCTTGTTCAGAAAACCTAAGTGACACTTAACAAATTGCATCACAAATCAGGCATATACTCATCATCCACTAAAATAATCAAGTGGTTCAAGTAACACAGTGACTGCCATTGAAATTCTCATTCCAACCAATTGCAAACATCATAAAGAGGGTCGGATCTTAGTGAGAGGTTGTGTGTCCTACTTGCTTGCACACAGACCTTGTAATGCTCCACCTTATACTTAAAATCTTTAACTCATTCTCTTCTTGACTTCAAGTTTACTTTAGCTTGATTTATGCCTGTGGGTTGTGCGTGTTTAAACCTGCCTGTCTGTCGAGTGCGGACGCCCTCTCCTTTACCTTCTGAACGTTTTAATGCTGGTCTTTCAGTCAGACTGTGGTTGTTGACCATCACAATGAAATGAATCGACTAGACAGTTGTGACCACATTAAACCAGCTCTGACCGGTGTGATTGTCTGTCTTTGTTTCTCAGGTAACCAACAATGTGGCAGAAAAAATAACAGTGAATGCCTTGAGGGCTCAGTGTGTCTCTGTCTGCTGTAGTTGTCTGTGAATATCCGTCTATGTTTATGCATGTGTGTTAACGTGTGCGTCTGTTTTTCGGTCTGCTTGTTTTTAATGGCTTTTTGTGTGCCCGCACTATTGTACAAGACTGTGTGTGTGTGCGTCAGTGTATTTATGTCTATGTCTGTGTTTGTGTCTGAGTCTGTTTGCGTGTTAATGTGTGTGTGCGGCTTTTGCTCTCAGGTGTGACCATGCAGCTCCATGTCTGTGATCAGTCCATTTGGCTCAGCGCTGTGAGGCCAGTCGACCGTGGTCCACTATAAACCGTCTAAATGGAGATTTTTCATTTAAAACCATATCCACTATTTGAAAAGGCAACTGCTACTGTTATATCATATTGGGGGAACTCAGTCCTTGGTCAACAAAAATGACAAGAGGTTTGCTTACCATTTTGTAGAGATGCTCAAATTGTGACCCATAAACTTCAGATATTTATGTAGTAGAACTAAGTAGAACTAAGATTCTTCCATTTTAAAAGGACATATTTGGTGCCAAGTGTCTCTTCTGCTATGCCTGAATACTGTGACTACCAAAAATACACTTGCTTGTCACTAAATTTACAATATATAAGGGAATAACGCCAACCAAAAGCCCCCAAAACACAAGATAATTCTGGAATATTTATCTAGGTTTTGAGATATCTGCCTCCTAAGATTAATGTCCATATAAATGAGGTGAATTAGGATTTCATTATGGTGCTTATAGCATTACAATTGATATAAAAAGATTTGTAACTGGCCTGTGGATTTCTTAATGCGTTGGGCATCACAGATTCTATTTACCTCTGTTGTATTGGGGTAAAGGCGTACATCTCAGAGTCAGACATCTGTAAACCTGGATCAAAACCAAATTATTTGCACGATACTATTTGTAATTGTGTGTTAAGAAAGTAAGCCCTCACAGCCAGTAGCAAATTGTTTCCCTGCTTACTAGATCAATTTGATATTTGTACATGGTGGGTTTTAGAAGCTTCTGCTTAGTTTATGGTGACACTGATATTTGTGAGAATGCGGCAATAGAAATCCAAGCTCTTTCTATTAATACTTACTGAAAGATGAACGCTTTGTAATCATGGTTTTTGGGGATTTCCTGTCTCCATCCATTGTAATCTCATCAGGCAATAACACATTATCTCTTCCTATTTAGTAGGCAACTGCATTGTTGACACTGTTTTGGGTTTTGAGGCCCTTGAGCGCTGTGAAGAGACGCAGTCATTAAGAAGTATTACTCCCTTATTGAATGATTTATGAATGTAGTATATTGACATTTGAAGTATCTTAATAACAGGCCACTCCCATCGCTTTTTGGGTATTGCTGCTTAGCTTTGAGTGTATAAGCTGGCGGTATAGCCACGTTTTACTTTTCTTTATTGGCGGTTCTGAGCTGACGCCAACTCAAATATTTGAGCCGTCTCTTTTTGAAAAAGAGTGGGTGCTCTTTAGCTTGATTATAGGTGCAGTAGTGCTGTACTTAAGCACTAAAGTGGCAGAACCAAAGCACACAGTGCATTGCCTTTGTCAAGAACATCTTAGATAGTTTGGCTTTTATGCAATGGTTACAATGGGTGTTTGAAAGGAAGACCACAAGCTCTCTCTGTTTGTATTAAAAGTCAGAACTTGGCATATCGAACCACAGCAATCATTTGCAATCCTCCACAACAGTTGGAACACGTCTGTTAACCAAGCAACTTGTACGGTGTAATCCTTATTTACAGACTGTCATTATGTATTATGTCTCCAAGCCAAACGTCAGAACAATTTATACAAAGCGTTTAAGAACAGCTGTTAAATAAACTATCCTCCCATTCATTTCCCACCTCTAACCTCTCACACCGTTTCACTTCTTTCTTTCTTTTTCAATCCTACCGTCTCAGGCTTGTCCATGAGAGACAATAGCCTCATTGTGACAATGTTTTGTGTGTTGGACCACACAAGTCTGCAAAGCAGAAGAAAACGTGTGCATCCCACTTTTTCTCTCTACCTGCCTATACGATCACCGCTTAAATCACCAGGGTCTGACAGCTCGTCACCTCGCAGCTTAGATAGAGGAAATACCTCAGGGACTTGCATATCCTTTGAGGTGTGCATACATGTCTAAATGTGTGTGCATCTGGGGGGGGGGGGGAAACAATAGGGGCATTAGATACCTGTCTCATCGTTGGTTCCTGAGCGGAGAGAGGGCGTGGCGCGACACAAACACACAGGCTCTATTGTGCATTGTTTTTGCATGCATGAACGGATGGGTGTATTGGGGATTGATAGAACACTTTTGGCAGAGAAGATAGCGGCACATTTGGCGGCTCATTTCACACAGAACTTGTGAAATAAGCACAGAGTCCCAAACTATCAACTAAGGGACGACAGGCATGAATGGGAGACCGCATTATGCACCCTTTTACATGAAAAAGGTTAGCTAAGGGTTAATGCATGCAAGATAAAGTTATGGTAAAGTAAAGGTACGTTTATTGTCACAAACATGTTCATGTAGCAAAACTCTTAACCGTCCCTCAATGGAGCATTGGGCAGCCATTTACAGCGCCCGGGGACCAACTCTAGATCAGAGCCAGAGATGTTATGGTTTGGCCACAAATAAATGATAAAATGATACATCAGCAGTTTTAGCTGGGCTTACTGCAAAGTGCAGCACAGAGTATAGTGCTGAGGCAAAACTAAATAATCTCAAATTCCAGGTACTATCTTTTTTTTCCTACTAGCTTCATGGTCAAAAAGGATCTCCAACCTATTATGAAGTCCATGTGATGTACTATTTGAAAGCTAGTAAGTGGACCTTGGGTTGGCATTGTTTTCTCAATTTATAGTTTGGATCATCTCAGTGTCAAACTGCTGCTTGTCTGTAGTTGCTTCCCCTCTCTGGGACGCTTTTAAAGATCACATTTTGCACTTTTTTTAGTCCATTAAAACCACTGAGTTTATACAGGTATCTACTGTGTATGTAGTTTGGTCCTTAGTCGACTAAATCTGGCACACCTTGTTCTCCCAGTCATGCTAGAATGGTGATGAATGACTTGTATCCCATGCACAGGCCTACTATGGACCAAAGCTGGCTGCAGTTCTGCTCGCTCCAGCTGATTCTCAGCCCAAATTGGCTCATATTCAAACCTGCAAAACCTTTCCAAATCTGGCAGCTAAATAAAAACCAAAAGCTGGATCGCATTTGGTCCTCCAGTGCACGTAGCTCATTGGAGAATTCCCCTGAAGTGATCAATTAAATATCATATCATTATACAGTATAGGTGGAATGTAGCCCTGTTTGAAATATACTAACAGAGCAATGTTGACTTTCCTCATTTCCAAATGAGGCAGGATGGTTTGTATAGGCCATGAAAGGTTGGATATGTATTTATAGTGTGTGTGCATGTGTTTGTGCGTTGACGCTGAAGGCCGTGCGACCCTAAATCATACGATACACTGCAATGTGTTAAAGCTGAAAAAACAAAGGTTCATCGTGTACCTATACTCAGGCACAAGGCAGTATGATTTTAAAAAGGGGGTTCAATGTTGAAAAGCCTAAGCCAGGACCTGCTTCCTGCGTCTGGATTAGACCTAATTAGAACCGTACCGCTATTCTAAAGCACAAAACCAGTATTATTGTTTAAACTTGTAAAAATATCTTAAAGGACGTGGAGTAAATTCCATTTCTGAGAAAGCCACCGCAAAAGCAGCACTTTGAACATCAACATAACATGCAATTAACCTGCCAGCACGACAGAGGCTTTAATGGGAGCGCCGTTTCTCCTTATATAGGCAACCTACAACCATTACTGGCTTTATGACTACATTACCCCCGCTTTAGGACATCCTCACTAGATAAATCAGTGTGTATTTGTTGTGTCAGGTTTACGCTCGGAAGATCCTATTTGCTAGTCTCTTGTGCTATTTTCCTACAGGCAAGTGCTCTTGGTCAGAAAAGGGTTTATAGTGGTGCAAAGGAAGTGTTTGTAGCAGCAGAATGAAGTGGTTATATAACTGTTGTTTTATTATGTATTAGCTACATAATTCCCCCTATGACTTGCTGAATGAGGAGCCTGAGTTTCCCCGGTAGAGTTTTGATCACTCATTTACTTGCAGTCATTTGAATTCTCAGCAGTTTTATGTAGTTGAGGGCAGCGATATTCCAGTTAATTCCACAAACCTCACCTCCCACGCCAGTGGCTAACACAGAAAGTGAAATATCATTTATTATTAAAGTTTTCCAAGCATAGAAAAGTTCCAATGTCATTTCTCCACTTCAGCTTTCGTTAATCCTTGCCTTGTAATTTCCCCCATGTTTGGTTTTGTTCTTAGTTGTGAGTGAATTTTGTCCTAATCGGCCTAATTTAACATTCAATGAAGGACAAATAAGCAGTATAAAAAATGGGATTGGCTATGTATTGAAGGCCTCAGCTTGTACATAAACTCAAACACGTTCCAACTCCTTTTTTGGCTGACAGGTAATAGATATACATGTCCCACCCATCTAGTTACAGCACAATGCTTTCAATATCTCAATACAAATTGGAAGGCGGTTCTTCCTTACTATTTTAGCCCTTTGACTGCACACACACTCAAATTATGTCCATGTGAGGCACACAGAACTTCAAAATAGATGTTGACAGTAGATTTACTGGAAGCCATGTGTTAATATGTGATGTAAAAAACAACAACACCAATGTCATCCTAAAAAGCAATAGATAATTTGCCTGGTGAAATGATACTATCTTTGTATATTCTTCTGCTTCCTAAATCACACCAACCACTTGTCTAATTTCCTTCCTTCCTGCCACCCACAGCGAAACCACTGTGGTCTTCTTTGTTCTGCATCTTTTGCATTCAGGAAGCAGTAAAGCTGCTGTGACATGAGGATTGCGGTTGTCTGTGTGTATATGTATCCGTCTTTTATCTATATATCCAGATAGCGCTACAACAGTATCCTAAAAGTGAAAGTCTCTCTCTGGACAGCCTCGGCCAACCTCCTTCGTGCAATTTAAAGATAAATTTTAGAGGTTTTGAAGAGTGGCGCGCTACATGGGAACATGTATAGCCACTCAATGCTATTCTACTAATTGACAGTTAATGATGGGTAATAATGATGGGTCATAACTTACCCAAAACAGTAGCGATGCATGGAAGAAGTCTGAGAGCTGGCTGTAAACAACTGAATGCTGTCGAAGTTTGTAGACAGAGATTACATCTAGGAAAGTTGTAAGAATATTATGTGGACATAGAAGCTGTTGCACTGGTAAACATTGTATTTTTTTCTATGCTCCCAAAGTAATTGTTTAATTTTGTCAAAATCATGAAGGATTCCAATAGTAGGTGCTGTAGTGGACACCATTTTCATGAATAAGTTGGTTCTCTATTGAGAGTTGTGTGTTGTTAACTGTTTTTCTCATCATATAAAACTGAATTACATACATAACTGAATTTCTCAACTCCAACCGACCAGTTTATAAGCTGACCTCTGACCCCTTAAAGAGAGACAGAGTCATGTAAGAGGAGTCCAGGTATAGAGACAGTGTGCAGGTATGACTTGAGGCCCTATTACACTTTTCCTAGCCGTTCTGGCTCTGATGGATGCTCCCCCTATCAATTTTTTCCTAAAATATGTCCCTTCTTTATCCTCTGCTCCTCCTTAAACTTATCATCTTTCTGCTTTTCCTCAACCTATTCTACCTTAAGTTAAAGCTGCATGTGCATTCATGGAACAAGAAGCCAGACGTGCGTGCGTGCGTGTGTGTCTGTGTGTAGGTTCTCATATAGATAAGGGATCTTAAACTAACAGAGGAGCCTAAAAGCCTATCAGCTGAGTGAGGCCACACTGTAGGTGCATAGATTACACGCACAGATGCACATGCACACGTCACACAGGCAGGTAACACAAGGAAGAGCGCGGCTTGTTTCCCATAACCCATACAAAGAAATCCTCTTATGCTTTCCACATTGCTCCCATACTGAAAAAAAATAATAATTTCATTACAGCTACCTACTTTTCTTAATTATTTGCACTGTTAACTGTCCTCCTCTGCCACTTTGTGGTGTTGCACCAGAACATATTTTTCTACATACTTATTATCCAGTATGTTTTAGTTTATGCCTACTGTGTGTTTTTACCTATTTATAAGCCCTATTTAGGAGCTATGTCGTTGCTGATGAAAGAATTTAAATTAGTTATGAGAAAAAGAGCTGTAGTACTCATATAATACGTTTCACTTTACCACAAAACTTTATACTATAACTCTGTTATTTTAACACTAAAATCTCCTAGTACTAATGTTACAGTGATGCTATAGGACATTAATTATGATAAGGTTTATGATTACTGTAGACTCTCCCACGTGCACCGTAGACCTGCTGTAAGCTTCTATAGGAATTGTGGTCCCGGCTGTTTTCAGCTGCCTGAAGCAACGTCAGTCTGCACATTATCTCTCACATCATGCAAGCAACCTGTCAAATTTCTGCACACCTTTTTTATGTGTGTGTGTGCGCACTCTGTGGACACACACACGCTCTGTTAAACTTTTGCTGAACTACATAAACAGATACTGTATAGGCACACACACATGCAAGTCTGGCAGTGAGACATGATGAGGTGTAGAGTCTGTCAGGCAGTGTGTTAGAGTGTCAGGTGTGTGTTCAGTCTCCACTGGAGACTTGGGTAAAGAGAGCCTGGAGCCATGCTGGGTTGTGTGTGTGCATGTGTGTAATAGCTCACGTTTTTGGTGTGTTTATGAATGCTTTAAGCTTGGATATACAGTGGGTACGGAAAGTATTCAGACCCCTTTAAATTTTTCACTCTTTGTTTCATTGCAGCCATTTTCCA
>NC_048430.1:5941915-5952279 GCF_013103735.1 Etheostoma cragini
TTTGGAAAAAGGCTGCAATGAAACAAAGAGTGAAAAATTTAAAGGGGTCTGAATACTTTCCGTACCCACTGTATCAGCCTGATGATTACAGTGCAGTCGTGTGTGTGTTCTTCACTTTAATATTGCAGCCTGACACTTGGGGAATTCCTCTCTCACCAGCCCTGAGGCGAGTAAACACCACACAAATCTGTAATGACTACTGTCTTGTTTCCCTAACAACCCGGTCTGTTTTGGTCGGCACGGCGATGGCAGAAACCCATTTTTTTAATTAAGCGTCTTTCCCGGAGCAGGAGGATTGATAACAATATCCCATTGTCCGGTCCTAGCATGAGGACCCATAACAACATGAGCCGTAAGTGTTAATAACAGAGTTAAAGTACAATGGTGGCATTATCACTCCAGGAATGTGTGATTGTCTTGGGATCCTTCATTACCTCGAGGAAGGGAGAACACCAGCACCTCTGCAACCTTATATCGTAGTGTTTAGCTGCTGTGTTCCCGGTCAGATTGTCAAACAACATGGGACACTTACCGTTTTTGACAGGTCAAGATGTTCTGGTATGAGATATCAGCAGGCCTGATATATTGAACAAATATTTTTAGGTATTGCATTTCTTGGACCATTGGAATATTTAACTTCTACTAAACTTGCACCAAAGTGTGACCCTTTTTCCACCTTTGCTCACTCATCCATTTTTGTAGCGCTGTTATGACATTAGGACAGGAGCGTTTCTCAGGTCATACAGCTCCCTTATTTCAGCATAAAGTATATTCCGTACCTGCTGTGTGTTCCTCTCTATGCAACAGTGACTGCCGCTTTAAGGCCCATTAGCCTTGAAACCTGTCAGGGCAGACTTCAAAAGAAAGGCTTTGAAGTTGTCCGCCATATGGGACGCTGAGATGAAGTTCAGTGAACTAGCTGCATACGGAACTCAGCTCAGGGAGCGCTTTATTTTGATCAGCTCTTTGGCCGTTCAATGTAACCGTCATAAAGGCTTTGTAGCGGCCAAGCGGGGAGACCACAGCGTCATTCCTACGCAAATGCTGAGACTGTCTTCTTGCTTTCAGCACTGCAGATACCGTGGTTTGCTTTTGTGTGGGTGTCTGTTTCAATAAAAACAGAGACGAAAACATTCTTCGGGGCAAAAGTTTTTATTTGGTGAGGTATAAACTGATTGATTACATCTGGTACTCCAAACAGACAATACACTGGAAGGAAGCCTTTTTATATAACAGAATGAAATTACCAATAAATACCAGCCTAACGGTGAACCATAGTAGGAGCAATCAGAAACAAATCCCCGAGCAGTTTATGGAAAGGCTTTTTGAGTAATGCTAAATGCATATAGTTTTGCAGTATTTAATGCTTTCACACTGGAAAAGTGACAACATTATAGTCAGCATACAAACATGTTTGAGAGTGGTGTGATGGATGCTATTGACCCACACTGTAATGCACGTGAATGAATGGACACATTTTGCCTGAATTTCCAAATTTTAAATTGGGACTCAATTTGAAATCGCAGTTTCACCGACATCCATTAGTGCACTTTCCCATTATTTGCAGTTACTACACAATGGTAAAGTAGAAGTTTTTCTTGTGCAAGAACACTAAACTATGAAAGTGCACACTGGATATTCCTGCAACGTATTAAAAGAACAACATAAGAACTGCAAACAACTTTCAAATTGTAATAGCTAAAGTTAGAAGGTGTCATAGCATTGCTTATTTTAACATTTATGGAGTCAATTATAGCTCTATAACAAGATTTTGCTTCTATTTTAACACATCACATACATGCTAATATCAATCCCAATCAACCAGCACAGTTCCTGGTCATCGGAGCTTCACTGCAACAGCTTTAAATCGGTATTAATTGATATGTGAGCCAGCAACACTCCATTTAAAAACAAGCCGAGGAGTCAGTTCATCTGCGTCTCCCGCCCCATAAAACCACAAAATATAAAACAAGGCCTTAATAGGAAGCATATGGAGGAGAGGAGTGATACAAAGCTTTAACTCGCATTTACACAGTTTCTCTCCTAATTCATATGTACACCACATCATTAGCAAATCCCTGTGAAAGTAACAATGCCTGTTTCCAAATTCAACACTTGCTTACTAAGACAACATGTTGACCCTGGCGCAATAGCGCTGTGGGTACCAGTCTCACACACACACTTACAAATATTGTTTTGTAAATTATGAGTCGTTACATAACGCGTTTGTTGCCCCTCCTATAGTCAGCAACCAAACCTGTACTAGTATGGAAAGGTGTGCATCCACACACACCTTAAAACACACCATACCATCTGCATTTGTTCACCAACCTACCAATGACTGTATATCCATTGTGAGGGGTGAAATATATTAAATGGAATGGTTCCAGTTAATCTATGCAACAGCAATGACTCTCCTTGTAAAACTGGGCTAAAGAAGAATTGATTTGGGTGCCACGGTTTGGTGTGGTCCTTCTCTGTCATATCTTCATTGGTCTACAAGTCAGCAGATCCCAGAGCGGCAACACCGACCGCTCATTTCAGCCAAGAAGTGATTTAAAGCCATGAAACTGGCCGTGGCGGAAGGAGGGATGGGATTGCTATCTCACTCAGGGTCTGACTCAGAGCAGTCAAGAGTGTTGGATATTCCAGGTGGACTGGAGTTGCGCGTGTGTGTGTGTGTGTGTGTGTGTGTGTGTGTGTGTGTATTTGCTGTCTTCTGTTTGGGTCTGGTACATTAGTGCACAGTACAGGGGGTTTGTAGAGCTTTTTCGCTGAAAAAAGTTGCTTGCTGCAATCAAAACAGGCTCAATAAATGGTGAACCTCACAAACAAGCCTTTTCAGCCTGTAACGTTGCTCAGAGGTTCCTGTTAATTATGCTCAATGCGAGTTTAGACTCAATTCAAAGAAAATGGAAAGTAGATGACATCCGACGCATCTTCCCACGGCACCCGACCTATCCCGTAAATGAACCGTCGTCGGTATGGACTATGGCCGCATCAACTTCTGAGCTGAAGCTGTTCTCTCCAATTACTTGCTTTAAAGGCTTAAATGACAGCTTAAAAAGGAGTTAAATATATTTTTCGGCAAAATCTGTGAATAACAATTATGCAGGCAGTTCAATAAGTTTGTAATAAGTGCTCCCGTGGCTAAAACCACCGGAACTAAATGCCAAACGAAGCTGCATGGGACAGATTGTCCTCCTCCCTCAATATAACAACGATCATTCGCTCTCATGCAACAGCTTGGATGTGTAAAAAATGTGCCGGCGTTGTTTCTTCTGAAAAGAGAGAGAGGGAGTGAGAGACATGAACAGTATGTTAGCCTCCAGATGCAGAAACACACAATGTCCAGTTTTGACCTGCAGGTTTGCTTCAGTGATCCTAGCATCTTGAGGTTTGTGCCTCTTGGACTCAGTATCTCCATCTGAACTCTATGGCACACACTGGGTTGGGATGGCTTCCTGTTACTGGCATTCCCAGTCTACGTACATCCTCGACGGTCCACTTCCAGGATTGCTCCGTTGCCGCCGAAAAATCCACCAGATTTCCCTAATTTAGGCCGGATATCCGTTACCTTGTGTTGGCAGTTTATACTCTGGTCCGTTTATGATGACAATGGTTAGCGGATCTCTGCAGGGTAAATCCAGACAGCTAGCTAGACTCTCTGTCCAATCTGAGTTTTCTGCTACATGACTAAAACCTCTTTTAAATGTACACTTGTTCCACCAAAACAAGTTCCTTCACAGCTTTCCAGTCCCATTTTTCTTTGGTCCTTAGCAACGCCCAAGACGATTGTGATTGGTTTAAAGAAATGCCAATAAACCAAAGCACATTTTCCTCCCATTCCCGAATGCTGTGTGGAGTGGACAGACCCTCCATCAGCGTGCTTTGGAGGAGGGTCTGGCAAAGCATTTGCAACGTTTTAAAGTGCTCATAAGAGTGGTAACTGACTTTGGTCACACATGCCTTTATAGTTAGTTGGTAAAAATCCACACTTGGTATTCCAGAAGATACAAAGCAAGGTTATAGGAGCTGAATAATGACTGGAAACTTGCTGACCAGAATCTTCATTCTTAAATCATTTTGACTCAGGTACTTCACACAAGGCAACACATCTATATAACTACCGAGGACTAAGGGCAAAAAGACAAATTGTAAGTCATCATGGAAACGCTTTCACTGGAGTTATAAAGGCGTTCCCATCAATCAACGGATCGAATGCCTAAGTTGTGACAGTTCCCTTCATTCTGAGATGAAATCCCTCCCCTGGCCTTTCTGGTTTGACCTACATTTCATGTCGCCTTTGTGTGCTTGTAAACATGGCTTACAGTACTGATCCAGGTTGGGGTTAGATCAGTTGCTGGAACGTTTTCATTGTATGGATGCATTAGAGCAAATCTGATGAAATTATGTGTATATGTGTGTCAAAGCACGTGGCGGATGTGTGTCTTTGCAGCTGTAGTTTAGAAGTGTGCATCTGTGGGCACCATGCAGAGTGTATTACAGTAGAGTATATTATAGTGTGTGTGTGTGTGTGTGTGTGTGTGTGTGTATAGGCATATCAGTACTAGATGTCGAACATTGTCTTGGTGGGCAAGTTTACTTTTCTGGGATGTCATGAAATGTCTGAAATGATCAATAAAACTGAAATGTCATTTACCATCTGGTCATTTGTAAAAGTCTACAACCGAGTGATTGTTTCTAGTGCATTGTGGGTAAGAAAAACCCTGCAGTTTTACAACCATGGTCACAGCCTGCGGAGAAAAACAACTCTGCCAGTAGTAGAAAATGTAAAAGAACAAAACAATTTAGAGGAAATAAAGAAAAAGAAACCTTGACAAATGATTGGTCGAAGCTGCCTGTAGGTATAAAAAGCTGGGAATATGGCACTGCTCTGTAATTTATTATTCTACTGTGACAATTTAATCATAATTGCCGTTGTAAGTACAGTTGTCCCAATCTGATGAAGTTTGGTCATTGCTGATTAATTGATTCAGTCAAGCAAAAACATCAAAGATGCTCAATTGTTCCTCTTTATGGCAGTTTTAAGATCATATTTGGAGTAAGGAAACTGTGATGAGCATTTTTTACATTTGAAGTCATTAACTACTTTGGCTTTTTAACAGAGTAAACCATTAATCACTTAATCAGTGACAATAATCAGCCTCAAATTTATTTTAGATTTTTGCGTTGGTTCAGCACCAATCTACACATGATATGCATTCATTCTTTTCACTTTTTATTAATTTATTTAATTTTTACAATTCTTTCACAACCAATTAAGGGGATTCCTACCAAAAAATGTTAATGGTCAAAAATGAATCCAGGCAGAGAGATTATGTGACAGTGATTCTCTCAGCACAGCTGTAAACTGTTCGCCTGCTGTTCCCAACCAGCCGTCGACTCTCCCTCCATCTCTCCCTCTTTTCTCTCTGGTTTGCTGCCAGTCCAGCACACCAAAAAATCTATACAGTGTTGATATGATTATGTATCTTGGCCGGAGCAGCGTGCATACATCATTGTGTTTATGAGTGTATGTGCATCACAGTGTGTCCTGTTTGGAGGAGCGAACCAGCTCATGGAACACTTGACAGAAGATATATACCTTTTCCAAAGGAAAAGGAAACAAAGACTGCTTCCAAATGATACACGGCTCCTCTATGAGGCCTGCGAGAGTACTTTCTCCTCTCTATCGATTCCCTACCCATGGCTGACCCATTTTTTTAATTTTTACACTTCTTTCAGCGTGCCAGTAATCTCACACAGCCAGGCTGCCTGCAATCTCCCAGCATGTGCTGTCTCTATTTGAACATAGTGCTTTTCTTTTACCAGATAGGCAGAACGTTCTTTCTTTTCCCTTTTCTTTAATTGCTCACAAACCCGGCTTGTCTTTGCCGTTTTACTCTCTCCCACCCCCTCCTTCCTCGGAGGTAGCTCCCTTCGTCCTCCTTCCTTCCCCATCAGGTAGGTCTTTGGTGCCAGAGAGAGAAGCACAGTGTTCCTTTTGTTATTTCAAGATTTTAGTCTAGATAAAATCTGCAGCCACTCAGGCTCACCAACACATCAGCAGCCTCATACAGGAGGCTTTACATTTCTATAATTGGGATTTGAGGGGCTAGGCCTCACAAAGGGAAGGCAGTGTTTCCCCCAGAAAAGTTGTTTAGCCTGGTGGCAAGTGTCTTTTTTGTTTTTCTTTTTTTTTGACAAGGACCCGGCTCAGACCAGTCACAGACTGATGATAACACAATCATAGACTGAATCCCAAAATGTAGAATTGAACAAAGCTGGAAGACAGATTCCATAGGGCCCTGCATTAAGTGCTCAAAGCTGACTGAAGATGTGAAAATATGACTACATCCAAGTTTCCAACTAAGCTGCCCTACTGTAGCGTAGTCGTAAAATAAGGTTAACAATTCCCAGTGGCAAAGGGTACTAAACTAAGAGTCCCCTTTAGACTTTGGGCAATAAAGACTCAGGGCCAGATGTACGTACATTTGCAAATGTAGCGTTATCAGCTCTATGGCCAACCTGCAGAAAGCGCACGCTGTGATACATCAGCTTCAAACCTCCAGTTCATCAGGAGCGCCTTTCTCCACCCATTATACCGGAAATTTAACTTAAAAGCGCAATTGAATGGGCGATGTCAAAGAAGTCCTGCTTGATCCGTGTTATTTTGGCATTAGTGGTGGGAAATGTGTGTGTGTGTGTGTGTGTGTGTGTGTGTGTGTGTGTGTGTGTTGTAGCAAATAGTGTTAATTACTTGTGCTGTAATACTGCTAGGTGCAGACTGTGAAATTCCCACGGCTGATGCTATGACTGTTTGAAATGACCCTGATGCCAATGTATGTTTTTATGTAATGAAGCCAGGAGTTTAACAACTGCTGGAATGGAATGTGAATGCTGAGTCGAAGATTCAATGTCATCTTTGATTTCTTCCAGTAACTGTAATATTTCATGGCTGCTTAATCTGTAACGCTTAATGATTGAACTGACAAAGTGTGACCCTTGTGGCAAAAATCCTTTCAGCTTGTGTCCTTGGCCTGTCTCCGTCCTGCTCGGGTTGCTGCTGCTGCCAGTTAACCAGGAGGCATTTGCAAAGAAAGTGCCTTGCGGCTGGTTTACACCTGCTTTTTAAAAGGTGAAGAATTTTCGCCGCAAAATAGAGGCACACTGTCACGGGAGGTTTTTTTACATACCGCGGAATACATAATTAGGCGCACTTTACGCTTCACCTCCCGTCTCTCAATGGGAAAACTCCCACTATGCCCTTCACCTTGCCCTGAACGCATACACATGGCACGCATTGCCAGCTTCTGCACGTGCTCACTTGTTTGCATTTCCATTTGGGACTGCAGGTATGCTGCATCACCAGCTGGTTCTGCTCTTATTGACCCCTCCCCTTGACAATGGTTGCCTAGTGCCACAACTGGAGCCCAGCCCCAGGGCGGGCGGACAGCCAGCCTGCCAGATGTGAGGCCTTCTCCACGCTTTCTGGAATCCAAGCAGAAACACAAACGTCACGTACATGCACGTATACAGATGACTAAACCCTAACCCGCTGTGTACGACTTTGCGTACACTCTCCTTCCGGAATAAACTGAAGAACAAGAAATGTCTTGCAGACCTCTTTGTTTTCCATCCAAACCTAAGAGTGACCTTGTAGTGGCCCCAGATTCCCCCTGTGGAAAGAAGTCTCTTTAAGGACCCTGCTATTAGCGGCTTTGTGGGGCAGAGTGGCGACATGTTAATGACACACAGACACAGAGGAGGCTACAGTCCCCCACACCCTCCTCCACCGAGAATCCAGCTGAGTGCAGGGAATGTGGACTCTTAAAGATACAAGTTGACAGCAACCACAACAGGATGGTTTGGATTTGTACTGGCATTGGGATTAAATGAAATATTCATCATACTGTTTCTACATGAACATATGTGTAGCATTTTAGTAAATAATTGCTTACATTATTTGTTAGACATAAATAGGGAACTTTTTTCAAAAGATTTGCAGCCTTTATGTACCATTGAATCTGGTTTGGAGGTAATGGTACGGTAAATACGATGGTATAGCCTGCAACCATAAAGCTTAGCATATTAGTACGGTCCTATTGTGTGTGTGTGTGTGTGTGTGTGTGTGTGTGTGTGTGTGTGTGTGTGTCCAGCTTACCTTTGAAGCAGAGTAGAGTATGCCTGAGTAAGCAGGAAGAGTAGTGTCTATGTCTTTCTAATACATCTGTAACTAGTGAAATGGATTTGGCGTTATTGGATAAACCTCCTAAAGCCCAATGAGGTTAAGTCATCAAGCTAATAAGTCACCGTTTACGGCTTTTTCAGTGTACTGCGGTTATATTAACATACTACTACTCTTCCACTTTCCTTGAGAGTGGCAGAACTGCTTAGAGAAGAAGTCACAGCTTCTGTCAATATAACAAACCAGAAAGAAAATGAGTTAATAGATCCAATGTTCTATAGTAACAAGGCAACGGCACAATAATGTGGTCGTGGTGAGGCCAAAGGTCATGATGATGTGGCCAACTGGCATCCGTCTGGACTGCCTCCTTGTAAAACACTAGGCTTAATGGGTTTGTGGGCCGCACAGGCCTTAACCCCTACTCGCACATCACTTAGGTCAATGGGGCACCGCATCTTCAACTCTGATAAGAGAACCACTGCCGCCCAATGATCCATTTATGACTGTCCAGGTCAAGATTGACAAATGGCTGTCATCCAACCGTATCATTGTTTCATGGCACCAGAGACAGTTCAAAGACAGAGTATAGAAGATTTAAAGTGGGGACCATCAAGCTTGTTAATGAGGCCTATCTGAAGTAGTGTCTGGCAAATAGCCAGCACGGCCACTGGCAAGAAAATGACACAGTGGGAGAAGAGTTTAAGAAAGCAACCAGATGCCTTTTAATGCCCTCAGATTTGAATAACTGTATTTTTGAAAAAAATATTTCCGACTTGCTCTTCCTGTAAAATTGAACATGACAGGACATTGACAGTAGAAACAATGGTAGCCCTCAACAGACACACAGTCCATGGCCAAACCTCTCCAATTTACCTAAGAAATCTGATTTCTCCGAAATCTGTGTGTTCGTTCACAGGTTCTGAGCGGTAAAATGTAAACGGAGTGCTATGTGATGAGTCACAGGGCCCTCCGTTGTCATAGCAACTTGCCAACGTAGCAGCAGCTACTTATAAATATAGCCGAGAAGCAATGAAGGGAAAAATTCCATCATTTGTACTGCTAGTTAATGCCATCTATCACAAAGTTATTCCAAGTAAATTGATTTGTCTGCATTAATTTACAGTGTGTAATATATTGATTTAGACATGACATTTGTTTAAAAGTGCACAAACTATATACTTTTTAAACAATTTGTCCAGGGTTGGCTGTACACTTGACAGATTGACGCTGTGATAAAATATTTGCTTTGTTGAAAGAATTAGCCAAGTCATTGCTTGAAAGCAAATTATACGGATAATAAAAACTTATATGCATATATGCACCCACTCGATTCTGTAGGTGTCTCCCACCCCGGGTGGCCTATAGCTTCAGCATCACTTTCCATTAGAAACTCTGGTATTGCAGTGCTTTGCTAGGCTAACATCAAAGGGGTTTCATTAGCCAGCTGGCGTTTGGCTCGGCGCTCATCAGACTGGCACGGGCCGAGCTTGAACTTCAGAAGCTCTGGCCTCGGTTTCACAAAGAAAGCAATGATGTCAAGATTTCTGGACGCATTGCAACATCACACCGCTTTGAGGCTCGAGAGGAGCTAAAAGCTCTGCTGATATTTTGGAGACGGAGGTGTGATCATAAATCAGAATTCCCTCACACTCTCACTCCTCGCTTCCATCTGCCCCTTTCTCTCTCCTCCAGTCTCCCGGCCTCTCACGGCCAGAGACGGCACATTTTAAAGCCATTAGCGATCGGCCTGCCAGCTTTACATCAGCAGAAAACCATAAATTGTTTTATTGGATGAAGTTTGTGCAAAGTGATGAGCTCAGCGTTACAGATTCCCGGTACACCACCGGCTTACAGTGTGTGAAAGTGTGCTTCTTGTCAAATATTTAAGAAAAATAATTTTCCAAGGCTTTTGACGTTTGCGTAATGTCCCTTGTGCATTTGTCACGCTTGTCTCCAGATCAGTGTCAGTAGGCTAGGAGCTTTATAGCATTTAAATTGAATTTTCTGTACAAATATTTGACTTCTCATTTATGAGCCTGCAAGAGGCCATCCATTTTTTTCTTCAAGTATGTGGTTAGTGAGCATGAATTTTACCAGCGTTTGCAGTAAATATTTGTTGATGCACTGTACCTACCTCCTGTGCAAAAACTGCTGATTTATGGCATCTGAGGTG